>NW_026517480.1:0-73181 GCF_026319265.1 Colletotrichum chrysophilum | reverse complement strand
CCATTATCATCAACAACACCATCAGCACCATCAACACCAAGCAACAAGGGCACCAAAGAGGCTTATAATGCCCAGCCTATAGAGGATTGGGCATCTGCCTCATCTGCAGTTAAGTGGTCGACGCCTAAGAAGAAGAAGGATCTTGATGATCAACTACGGTTATTCAGCCAGCTGGATCAAACTATCGCCACACAACGCCAGCTCTTTAGGAAGGTGAAAAAAGGCTATGAGGAGAAGGCCTTTGAGTTAGCTACCGCCCAGCGCCAGATAGAGCTCCTCCAGGCCAGAGTCGACAATAGTACTACGAGGAAGAGGAAGGCTGTTATATTGGATCCAAACACGAAGTTTGCGACGATTAAAGAGGTGCGGCAAGCCCAGATTGAGGCTGGCGATGCTGAGAGTATGTCAGATGAGTCCAGTGCATCGGAATTACCTAGTGAGGCCGAAAGTTGCATTATAGTGGCATCTAGATAATGTTGATAGTTAATTAAATAAAGTGGTGGTTGTTATGATAGTGATTTTTTGCGTGATCGCAAAGTGGGGGTGATCGGAAAGTGGGGGTGATCGGAAAGTGGGTGCTTTGACTTACCCCTAACGACCAGACACGGAAAGTGGTTCATGAGTCCCGCGGCCTCCATCTCGAAGCAGAGAACATCTTTCTGTGCCGCAAACTTGTCTCGAACTTCAGCATCCTTCATCAGCTGATTGGCAGAGGCAATGAGTCCATAGAAGATGGCAGGATTGTCGTCATCTTCGTCACGCTCTTGCCTGGGAACCAAAAGATCTGGCTCTGGAGCTTCGATAGGTCTGCGAGGATCATAGACCACATGGCTTAGGAAAAGTATATCTGTCTCCTGTGGAGGTCGACCGTACTTCCTACGTAGCCTCGGCTTCTTGGATAGTGCGGTTTCAATCGCTTCGGGAATGTCGCTTCCTGTCATTTCAAACGTACTTCTCAATTTAGACACAGCTGTCCTGAGGATATTTGGGGGAAGATTCAAAGTCCGAGTGAGTTTGAACTCCTGATTTTGGATAGTTTTTCCAAAGTCGTATTGAAGCACGCCGGAGTGCCCATCTCGAGGGGAGCTGACCACAACATCTCCTAGCCGTATATCGTGACCCGGTCTTTGACTCGGGGCACCTCCACCGATGCCGACCATTAGGCCGAGGCGAACGTTCGGAAATGAATCAAGCATCCTTTGGGCAACAACTCCCGCCGTGGACAGCCCATATTCGCCATCAGGCAAAACGGCAATGACCACGTTGTGTTTGCCTGCTCGGCCGAGAGTGTATGCATTGTGGTCGTGGACCGGGATTGCTTCGGGTGGTTCGTGAGTCTCATCGAGAAAAGCCTGCGCAGCGGTGTATTCGGTGTCGATGGCGCAAATCCACCCGATGGTGTATTTCGATAAATCAGTCATGTTGACGGTAAGTAGTGCTACATCAGGAAATATGCTCTTGTGCCAGAACGATCTGGTCATGCGCGAGGGAACATCTCGATGCTGTCCGCGATGATTGAGGCAAGAGGGAGAACAAAATTGGAAGCGGGAAGGGTCGATGGAAATGGCGGTTCACCTTGTACAGCGCTGCATTTGGGCTTGGCCAATACGCGTGTTTTAATTGTGATAGGCCGCGCATAAGGCGCCCAATAGAGACACGCAACTCTCCCTGTACCCGGTATGCATAGTCCTTTTGCAGAACGCCAAGAGAATGGGTCACCACGTGATGGCGGTCTCGCGAGGCAGATACGTTGAGATATACAAGACACAGTCGGAGAAGTGCTTGTGTCGCTACTGACCCATGGAATATTGTTTGATGGGATCAAGATGCTACGGCTGCCCTACCCTCATTCTGACTCTACTTTTGCCTCTGTCTTCAGTCTCGCGCTTACTTCTGCCGTCTTCGTCTCTGCCGTCGTCCTCTTTGCCGGAGTTACCTTTGGCGGTAACTACGCCTGCATCGATCAGCCGCACCTTACATCCTGAAGTCTCCGTGCGGATTAATGGCACAGTAGCAAATGCGATTCATGGCAATGAAAGAAGTATGTTCACTATAGTGTAAATCCATAGAATTCGTCTTTTGTCGTTGTTATACATCATGAAACTCCTAACTTAGATCCAATTGCCCACATGTCTGGTAGCTCAGCACATATCAAAATCATAGTTCTGTTTGTAAACTGTCCCTTCCTTGCGATCACCGTAAGCACTGGAGTCCTTCTGGATCCCAACGACCAATGCCTGACCACGAAGCTTGAAACAATTACTCGCGACACCCAGAGGAGAACTTGTCCATGGTTGAGAAGGTTTCAGATCAACGCGTTCTCGCATGATCAACGATACGCGGACTGGCCGAACTCGGGTTTGCAAAGCCCGCATGCCGAGAGAAAGTGAGGTTTCAGGCCGGATCAACACATCGGTACTGATGTCCAAGTCAACTGGAGTGTAAGCAAGAAAGGTTGCTCGCTTTTCTCCCTGTCCCTGAGCACAAATAGCGAAATGACCCCCATTCAGCTTGCTGAAAGCCGATGCATCGGTCTGTACACCATGAGCTCTGATCTTCTCCAGGACCGATGCCTTGTCGTCACACCAATGAGTAGTGTTGGGACCATAGCCCAGCAAATAGCTCCAAATGCAGAAGAAAGCGTCGTTCACATCAAGAGAATCAAACGGGGACTGAGTTGTTCGGGTTAGGAAATTTTCGAAAGGAAAAGTAGGATGTGACAAAGTCATGGGGGAGGAGTTACACACCTGGTTCACAGACTTCAGAAAGTCGTAGGTACTTCGAGAAAACGACTCTACCCACTCAAGACAGTTCATACCAGTCTTGAAGTTGAGAGGCTTGCTTTTCCAGAGAGGCCGAACATAGACCGTATCCTCAGGACGTTCCCAAGTTTGAGGCGGGGCTAACATCTTTGAGCGCAATAGAACACTGAAGCTTCGCAACCTCAGAGCATTCCCATGAAGTCTGGTCTTGGGCCAGTCGGCCATCATCGGGAGACCATTCGAACCCCATTCCTCCCGCCCAGTATAGCTGTTGAGAAGTTGCCTCGCAAAGTAAGGCATATTGGGGTTCGTCACGCGCCAATCTGGCGCCCAAGCGGGAAGCACTTCAGTGGGCAGTTGCCCCCACGCCCGAGATAGCAACCAAGAGAACAATCCATTTCGCGCCACTTCGGCGGCGAAGGCCATGTAGACCTCCTCTGTTGTCATGTCGTAGTCGGGAATGATCCGGAACATTCTTTCCTGAGGCTTCGGGTTTGCCCAACACACAGTTCCAACAGGCTCGACGTACGCATTTTTCTTCGGGTATTTGGGCTCTTGGCTCATAGTCACGTCCGACGACAGAGCTGCGAGCGCGAAAATGTGGTCTCGGGGGTTTGCGCAACCAAAATGACTGAAAGAGTGGAAGTTTTCCAGCAGAGTGTGGCCAGCACCTGAGTCTTCGAGAAGAACGATACGCTTCCATAGGTTCCGCATCTGACCCAATGCTTGTACAGCTAGCTGGGTGCTCGTTCCGAAGTCCTCCCCAAGTCTCGTCAAAGTAGCAATCAGCCTCACCCAGGACAGAGAAGCCGACCTACAGTACATCGTGACGTCTTGGTTGCGGACAACCTCTTGGATGATCCATCGTCGACTGAACCAAGGTTGGCGGAGCAAGGTACCCAAGGAACTGACGATCTTGTTCCTCTCCGTTCGCTCAAGCTCTGAGCTTGTTGACCTGCCCATCCAATTCAGGGAACGCATGGCCGATTCGGCGCTTGCATCTTTCCCGAGCCAGACTAGAACGCTCTCAGCTCGTCGATAGATATCAGCCATCAGAGGGATCTGTGAGCTCTTCTCGCGGTTGTCTTGCTGGTTGATGCAAACAGCGTCGGCCCAGATTATGCGAGGTCGGTCTTTGAGACGGAAGCATCGAAGTGCATCAGAAAGACTCTCCGTAATCATGAAGAAGCTTTCCTGTCTGTTCACATACAAAACGTGATCGAAGACAGGAGGGCCCCAGGTGTAGGATATCGCCTCAAATGCGAGGCCATCGTCTGAGTCGATATCTATTTCTCGGATGTAGCATTGAAGCGGTGCCTCGGGCGACGGCGAAGGTAATAGTTGGATGGCCCGGATGCAGCGGCCTGGCTGCAAAGGAAAGTATTGGTATTTTGACGAGGAGCGCATTGTTGGACTTTGAACGAAGAGACGAGGGACACTTTAGGAAAGGCGACAGAAATTTGACTGGAAAACGATTGAGGTGAGGGTAGAGACAATGTCATTGATGGCGAAGGCAAATAGAGGCGAAGTCATTGTGTTTTAAAATCTGCATCTATCCCCTTCCAGCATGTCTTGTCATGCGAAGATCTCATACTGCTAAGCGCTGGGCGGAACATCACGAAACTCTGTTGGTTCTCTCCTGTTTCGGGGTTGGTACCCATGTAAGGCAGAGTAAGTCGACCACGCAGGAACCCAGGTAAGGGTTTACTCGGGATCTGGTTCGAGGACTAGGTTGTTGGTCCATGTTACTTTTAGTAAATGTAACATGAGTTCCAACACAGGACGAGCGACCCGAAAGGGACTCGATGTTCAGCCGAAACAAGAAATTGACGTCCGACCAAGAACGGCCCTCCAATGTACATGGCTTGTCACAATTAGCGCCATGCAGAAATGACCAATTGGCAGATGTGGGACTCCGCACAACTTGGCACCGTTAGATGTTGGAGGTAAGCCGTGTTGGGAGGAACCCTCATGGGCGGCTACCTGAATTACAGCCGCCGTGGAAACAACGAAGACACGGTCGCGCGCGGCTGTCTTTTGAGTCTATGGCCTCAACTATGGCCGCTCGCTTGCTATCGTGCTGGTCCGCGGAACTGCTTCCGAGCTACAGGGAAAGAGGACGTTCTAGTTCAGTGGGGACGCAGCGCCTCGGCGTAATCGGCGTGTTCCAACATCGTATGGACTCGTAGATTGCGACATGTTGAATCCTTCCTTCCGCTAACAACTTCTGAGTGAGTCACCGGTTCTCATATAGATATTTTAGTGCGACCTCTTCGGCTGCTTCATGAGAATTTGCACGCAGATACAGAAACAGACATTTCGCATCGTAAATAATACGGAAGTCATGGAGCATCATCCTCTTGGACCCGAAATTCCATCCGGCCCGCCGACCGAGCCGCCGGCACGTACTCCGCTCGATGGTCGCTACACGGCGCTTATTCCCCTAGACCCGTCCCACGCGAAAGCACTCTTCAAGCACGTCGGCGGCAAAGAGAACGCACATTTATGGACCTACCTATTTCAAGAGCCGTACCTCGAGTATGAACCATTCGAAGCCGACGTCAAGGCATGGAGCAAGTCCGAAGACCCGCTGTACTTCACCGTGCTATCGGGTCCACTGTCGGATCCTTCAGCTGAACCAATTGGCTTCATGACGTACATGTCAATCGTACCGAGCCACAACCGCATTGAGATCGGATCGATTTGCTTCAGCGACAAGCTCAAGCGAACACGGCAAGCCACAGAGACCTTTTATCTTCTCATGGAGAGGGCATTCGACAAGATGAACTACACCCGACTCGAATGGAAAGCCAACAATCTCAACAAGCCCAGTTTGTCGGCCGCAGATCGCCTTGGTTTCGTATTTGAAGGCGTCTTTAGGTAAGCACTGGCGTCGATCTAATTCTGTTTGCCACTCATCATTGTGTAGGAAGCATATGGCTATCAAGAACAGACGGAGAGATACTGCCTGGTTTAGCATCACAGATGATGAGTGGCCCGTTGTAAAGGGCGGACTTGAGTCTTGGTTAAGCAGCGACAATTTCGACGAGAACGGCAATCAACGAAAGACGCTGAAGCAATGCAGAGATGATGTTCGAAACAAAGGGAACTAGATGTTTCATTTGGCTTTTTGATCAAATTATCTGAATGCATGGAAGGTAAAGGGCCATGGAGGGCTTGTGGTATGGAAGTGGTGGAGTATCGTTCTAGAATTGTGTACTATTACTGAGGAGACATAAATGTTACCTGCAGGCACTGTCATCGACGGATATGCAGCGATGATGGCTTGCATGAGAATTTCTGCGTTTTATTCACGCCGATAAGTCAACGGAAATGTGTCATGCATCCAGGTGTCGCCGCGTCGAGCCTTGCATCTTCCCCGCATTCTGAGGACTCCCCAAAGCTGGACAAGATCGGTAGATGGCGATTCAGGCTAAACTCAGTCCACCCCGACGAGGACTCACCACTGAACCGGGGCTTCGGAAAAGCGCCGTACCGTGACCTCACCGATCCGTGATCTCGTCTCCGGCCTTCCGAACCTCAGCGATTCTCAGCGATCCTCCCTCCGATTGTGGACCTGATCATGCATGTTTTCCATGGATCCTGCGCGGGGTCAACCACGAGCCCGGGATTTTGAAGACATGTAAAAGGCGGAGTGGATTCTCGTCAAGAGAGTACGAAAAGTTTGGAGGCTTTCACGCCAGACGAGATACGTCGTGTGAGCTTAACGATTCTAGGTCTCAACAACATGAAGACCAGTCTGCTGGCCTCGGCGCTGGCCCTCTTCGGGCTTAGCCATGCGCAGAATTCCACCTTCCAGAATCCGATCATCAGCGGCTTCAATCCGGATCCAAGTTGCATCTTCGTGCCCGAGTTGAACAACACATTCTTCTGTGCAACATCGAGCTTCCTCGCGTTTCCGGGTCTTCCAATTCACGCAAGTCGAGACTTGATCCACTGGAAGCATGTCTCCAACGCCTTCGGCAGAGCAGACCAACTTCCTGGCATGGCCTTCTTGCCAAAAGCCACAAGTGGAATCTACGCGCCAACACTACGCTTCCATCAGGGTACATTTTACCTACTCTGTACTCTAGTAAACCAACAATTGCCAAGGACGAACGACAGTCGATGGGACAACTTCGTTCTCACGGCAACAGACCCCTACAGCTCAGATTCTTGGTCTGATCCTGTTCACTTCAGCTTCCCGGGCTTCGATCCCTCGCCCTTTTGGGATGACGACGGCAAAACATACGTCTCAGGCGCTCATACTGCCGCCTACTATCCAGGCATTATGCACGCTCCGTTGGACCTCGTGACTGGTGAAATTGGAGACATCATCATGCCTTGGAACGGTACGGGAGGACGATCGCCTGAAGCACCGCACATCTGGAAGCAAGACGGCTACTACTACCTTCTCCTCGCTGAAGGTGGTACGCGAGAGAATCACATGGTGACGATGGCACGTTCGAGAAACTTGACCGGCCCCTATGAACCTGCACCTGGAAACCCTCTCCTGACTTCAGCGAACAACACAAGCTCATACTTCCAAGCTGTCGGACATGCAGATCTTTTCCAAGATTCCAAGGGGCAATGGTGGTCCGTCGCTCTTGCGGTTCGTGCCGGCGGCTCATATGGTCAGGATCCAGGAGCTTACTTCGGAAACCTGCCGATGGGTCGAGAGACCGTTCTCACACCAGTCACATGGAATGAAGGGGAGTTCCCTGTCTTCACACCTGTCACGGGCGATATGTCCGGCTGGCCGCTACCGTCCGAAGCTATTCCCGAGCAAGGCGAAGGACAGCTCAGTGACGCAGATGATGCCGTCAACTTTCCTCCTGGCAGCAAACTTCCGATTCACTTCATACACTGGCGCTTGCCCAAATCAAGAAACTACGCCGTCTCACCCCCAGGTCACTGGAACACACTCGCCCTCAAGTCATCAGTTCTCAATCTCACAGCTTTTGACGCAGATTTCGCGCTGGGACGGGGTCAGACTTTTGTCGGGCGCCGCATGGCACACTCTCTGTTCCGCTTCCGTGTGGATGTGGACTGGTCAAAGTCTCTGACGAAGGAGGAGATGGAGGTTGGCATCTCAGCAATTCAAGACCAGGCGCAACACTTTGACTTGGGTATCGTGATGCTCAAATCCAATGGGAGTCAAGATCTGCGACCACACCTTCGTTTCAGGGGTATCTCAGAGACACCCTACCGAGCAATGGAGAACCCTCCAAACCAAGTGTTCCCTCTGCCTGATGGGTGGGCTGAGCAAAAGCTCTCTCTTCAGATCGAGGCGGTCAACAGCACGCATTTTGCCTTCTCGGCCGGACTTGCTGGACCGGGAGAGAACTCTGAGATGAGAGTATTTGGATATTGTAAGGGTACCGAGTTGGTACCGTACTACTCTGGTATGTCAAAGTCCACCGCACGTCGTGATCACGCTGACAAAGTTTCAGGGGTCGTCTTGGGTGTCTACGCTACGTCGAACGGGAAGCATGGAGAGCAAGCATTCGAGACGTACATCTCTAATTGGAGGTACACCGGTGTGCGGCAGTTGAGAAGCCAAGAGGATGTGGACGATGCTGACGGAGCTAGAGCTCGATGATGATGTATCAGGAGAAGCACTGATCCTCCTAAAGTCGTTGAATCAGTCCGTAGCCAAGCTTTGGAAATGATTGCTCTTTTTAGTGACATTTGGCAAGTAGTAAAGAGCCCTCGGAAATATCTGTGATAGGACCGGATGTGACCTGGACACTGACTCTGTGCCAAGGAAAACATATCCCGCGCATCTATCATCACGCTTTCGAGTAGGTAGCCTCGTTCTACTACGTAGAACCCAGTGACAGAACTGAAGCTTCCCGGATGTACCGCCCACATGGTAACCTTAATTCGACTCGCGTGAGCTACTGAGAATGGGTCCTAGCTGTTGCTATTCGTCCGATGTAGCGATGATCTAGGAATCGTGTTGTTATCCCCGGTTATCTCCCCGGGTGTGGTACAGAGCTAGCAGACATGAGGAGAAATACCGGTGTTAGCCCCTGCCTCATTCGTTCAATAGTCATTCGAGCCCACACGGCATACACCACTTGTCCAACGAAATATCCACACATGCTTGGTGTAATGTACCGTAATTAGGCTGCAAAACATTGATAATCTTGACATTGGCAAGTGTTCTCTTTGAAACGAAGGGTATATCAGGAATAACCTGTCAAGGTCTGATGTAGGAAACGACAGAAAGAAATACCAGTCTTCTGCATTACATCCATGATCGTTAAACCCATCCACATCAATCAGCCATAACTGTCCAGATTCTCGAACAACTCCATCTAACCCCACGAAGCTCCGACCCTCCCCAAGTCATTCGAACCATTGAAAGCTCTCAGATAGTTATCCTCTGTGATGTGGTGCTCACTCGCCACCACGGTGGTTGTCGGCGTTCTCGTCGTGGTAAAGAGGCGGGCAGACCGCGGTCTTCTTCTGGAAGATCCAACGCTTGATCCACCAAGGTAAGACAGTGAAAAGTTGATAAGAGGCGTGGGTTCGGTCCGGGACGCCGAATACGTAGTCTAATTCTTCCAGAGACTTCTGCTTCGTTTCGGGTACAAACAACTATGCCATGTCAGTGACTATCGCGCTATTGACTAGAGCAGACAACTCACAAATATAAGACCCAAGGCAACTAAATTTAGTCCAGCATAGAACGAGAAAGCTCCAGTTGCCGTCATTGCAATCAACATGCGAGGGAAGGTGAGGGACAGAACGGAAGCCCAGAAGTTGTTGGTCGCAACGGCCCACGACATGCCGATCTCACGATGCGAAAGAGGGAAAACCTCGGCCGAGTACATGAACGGGACCGGGCCTTCTCCGGGGGAATAGAAGGCTGCAAAGAGGTAGACAAAGGTTGCAACTGCGGCGATTCTGGCTGTGCTGTTCTCGCTGTCCTTGTCGATGAGATAACAGAGACCAGCCGCTACACCCAGAAAGTCAACGTCATGCGACAGCACCGATGAGGGTTCGCTCCGTAGCAGGACAACTCACCAAGCAGGGTCCAGAACATGTTCGGGAATGTGAAGAGCAAGAGTGTTCGCCGACCAAAAGTGTCGATCGTCCACACTGCAGGCCATGCGAAGGTGAAGTTAATCAAACCGAAACCGAAGCTGGCCCATAGAGCCGTGTAATCACTGATGCCGCTCTCCTTGAAGATGGTCGAGCTGTAGAAGGAAATGATGTTGACTGCCATAAGGTTAGCATGAACTGATTGAGTCATTGTACAGACGATCTGAAGACTTACTTCCACACATCTGTTGTGCAATCATGACGATACCCGCCGCCCATGTCGCACGTCGAATACGCGGAATCGTGAACAACTCAACAAATCGAGTGAACAAATTGCTGGTAGTCTTGAGGCCAGCCTCGCGCACGAGAGCGACCTCATCCTCCAGTAGCGCATGGATGTAGTAGAGATCGCGGGCCGCCTGTAAAGGGGTATTGCGCAATCGCAGTAGAGAATGCCAAGCGTTGACGGTCTTGCCCTTCTTCAGGTACCAACGAGGACTCTCAGGGCAGAAGTACGTGCCAATCACAAGCGGCACAGCTGGGATGAAAGCAGAGCCAAACTGTAGTCGCCATGCGATGTCTCCGGTTTTACCAACAGCAAGGTTGGCGCATGTGCCCAGGAAGATGCCTGTTCGGTTTCGCAATCAAACTTGTCAGCTATTTTTGAAACGAAGAAAACAACACCTGCTTAACCGCGCCAACTATGTTAGGACTACTACTCACCAAAGGCCGTCCAAACTTGCCAAGACATGACCAGCCCGCCTCGGATGAGAGTGGGGGAGTTCTCGGCGGAGAATACCGGAACTGTAACCTCTTTCAAACCCATTCCGATTCCGAGAAGCATCCTGTCAAAGAAGCGTTATCAGCGAATGATCGATTGAGTTATGATCAGGTCGCCGACGGAAACTCACCTGCACACTGCCAGTTGGCCCCATGTCTGTGATACGGCCATGCCGAACGGAGCGAGTACAGAAAAGATGGCAGCGACGAAGATGACGCCACGTCGGCCGAGAAGTTCGTTCATGGGGTCGGATATCCAGCCGGCACTGTAAATCCAGTTTTAGTCGAAGCTTAATGGATACGCGTAAAGCTTGTTTAGTGGTACTTACAACAGGCAGATGGTGATGTACGGCATGGAGTTGACGAAGCCGATGATCCAGCTGTTCTTTGCGCAATCACCCTCGTTGGCAACAGGACCGCAGGCTGAGCCAGCAGAGTCAGGAATACCAAGGGCATTGGGGAAGGCGAGGTTAGCACCGTTGGAACCGGTCTGTCTCTTAGTGAGCCGCTCTGCGTTCAAATATCGTCAAAATTCAAGACGTACCTGATCCCATCCCTGAATGGCTGCAGCAATCGAGTTGAGAATGATGGTGTAGTACAGAGCCCACGGGTGCTTCCATCTGTGGGTAACTTCCTCTCGAAGAGCAATCTTCTCGCTCTCGTCAAGTTCATCCAGAGTCTCGAAGAGGGCCGGATTCTGCGCCACCAGGGCGCCTTTCTGGAGAAGCGGGAGGATGTCGTCAGGCAAGCCTTGAGTCTTCTGATATACAGCAACCTGCTCCATGAGTTGAGCCTTGGAAATTCCTTTCAGAGGGTTGCAAATCTCCCCCTCGAGGTTCTGAGTGAGCTCGGCGATGCTCTGCTTTCTCTCAGCCCCATCATGATGGAAGACATTGTCCTTGTGGACGCTGTGATGTGCATAAGTGAGCTGTTTGCGGTGTTCAACTGAAAACAGGGGTTATAACTCACGGTGAATCGGTGTCAAGTCTCTTCTCCGACATCTTGTTTTTTTTTCCTCAAACGTCAATGGCGATAAGTTGCTGCTGACGAAGCTGCAAGTGCTGGTTCAAAGTGAAAGTCTTCCAAGCCCAACGTGACGAGCACCAGTCTCAACGACGAGCAAAAGAAGGTCGTCCCGTGTGAAGCCGGCGGGATGTAGCGGGGGCGATCAGATTAAATAACCATATTACCCGCAGACGGTATGCCTGACTGGTCTCTATGCAGTAATGGGCGTTCTCTAGAACCGCGGGGAACGTTGCCCATCCATCGCGTGTACTCGTCCGTACTTTCGAATGAGCGGGCGTCGGGCAAGTATGTCACCGGGATGTGGAGGGCCCTGAAGTCGTCAAAGGTACACCAGCGCCAAAGAAACTTCTGTCTGGCGAACAATAAGGCAGACTAGCCAGCCTATCTCAGCAAGATGCGAGCATCCAAATAGAGCCCGTCTCTAACGCAAAACTGCGGGGTTACCGCTGTCCCTCCATGCAGCTTATGTTACAGTACAGCACACCAGCCTGTCGGTGTCGCCATCAAAGGGGTGTATCAAGGCTTGGCCTGGTTGGTCGCATGGCCGTTGAATGATCCCCCCCTGACAAGAGAAAGCTTAGGTAGCTTGGTGAAGCTTAGTCCTTCTTGATTAGCTTAGCTGTCTGGAGTACCGAAAAGTACGTGCGCCTCGTCAACTGTCTGCCTCTGAGTCTGTGCAAGATGACAATTGCTGCCGCGTTGGGCCGTGGGTGCGTGGCTGACGCATTACGCGAATGTGCCCTTGGGCTGTCGAGGCGGCACGCAGGGGTCCGATCACGTTCACCCCCGCCATTGTCAGTTGGGCATACGGTCGAGGTCGGTCGATTCAACCTGCGGGCTTCTCCGCACCAAACTTCACCGGATTGTAATTCTGGACTCGTCCGGTAAAGATCATCGTTAGGCTGACTTTGTTGTAAGAACGACCAACGAAGAGAAGAACAGCCTGATGAGATGAGCGGTTCTTTTTAGGGTCTGACAGTGCCCACAATTGATTTGCAACGGACATATGCTGGCAGACATGCCGTCAGATCAATGGACCCGTTTGTCTGGTTCAAGATTCGTCGTGCTACCGACCTCAATTTTGAAGCATCCAAGAGCTGCGATGGTTCTAGGGTTCGTCAAATGGTGGCCGGCTCCCGCATCGGATGGCACTCTTCATAGTGTCTCATGCAACCCCTCCGTGCATCGTATGACTGAGCGTGGCACTCGGCTGGGGATAGCCAACACCAGATCGCAAGACATGGTCTTCAATCGGACACCAATTCTTTCGGCCTCTACGAACTGGTGGGTTGGATGGTAGTCATCACTCTCGTGACCAAATTACATGCAGCCCGCCAAACTCGTCATGTTCGTGTTGGCCCACTATCATCGATCTCAATCCTGCGTCAAAGAAACACCAAGAGCCTTCCCCCGGCGGCACCAACCAATTAATCAACGTTAATTGTCAGTGGGGAACGGTCGTGCAGCTTGGAAAATGCAAGAATTAGAAGGCCAAGCTCCAGCTGCTCCAGCTGCTCCAATCCGAGTGTTCCGACGGGGACCTAACGGGTGCCGAAGATACCGGGCTGCTGACGCTGACAAAGCGCCGCGATTGGACCTTTTGTTGCAACGCAGCTGCACACGACGAGCTTCCTCCCTCGAGCTTATCCCTTAGCTGCGCCGTTCCATCACGAGTGCTGCGAGCTGCGAAAGATGGCGGGCACATCGTCTACTCACGTGCGGGCGTCGATGTCCGGACTGCTGGTCTGCTTCTTCGGCATCTTACTCGCGTACTCCGCCCGGGCGGGGCCGGAGCCGGGGCCGGATGCTCGGTGCCCGGAATATGTCGCACGTCATGGTATTTGAGCCCGTAAAGTTCTTGCTTATCGTAGGATTATCATGCGGAAAGATACATGACAGCTAACGAGGGTTGCCAGCACCGCTGTTATGGCTGCACTCGGATGACCCGTTCAAGCCGAGCGACCTTCTCACCCATGTCCGCCACACCACGCCGGCGGTCGATAGGAAGCCAATCACTGGCCTTCCGTCGCTCGATCTTGACAACTTGGAAATTTTGAATGAATACGGCAACAAGGATCATGTTGCGCTTGTATCCGACGATGATCCAACGACTTATCCGAAATGGCTTTACGGCGAAGCCCCGGACGAGACCGGTCGCATCCACAACTCCACGCCATGTGTTGTAGTCATTGTTGAGAAGAACGAGCGCGAGCTGGACGCGTTTTACTTTTATTTCTACTCATTCAACGAAGGGCCGAACATCACGCAAGTTTTGGAGCCCCTCGATCGCTTAGTCAAGGGTCCGAAGGCAGCTTCAGGGATGCACTTTGGCGATCACATTGGAGATTGGTGGGTCATATCGCATACGCCTACCAAGCCAGACTAACAATTTTCAAGGGAGCACAACATGGTACGCTTTAGAGATGGTAAGCCGACGGGTATTTACTTCAGCCAGCATGTAGATGGTGCAGCGTATGATTGGGATGATTCAAAAATCTCAAAGATAGACGAACGGGTACGTCAACCCAGCGAGCTTCATTTCTTTCAGTGTACTGATCTGATGTATCACAGCCTGTCGTTTACAGTGCGCGTGGATCGCATGCCAACTATGCGTCGTCAGGGTAAGTCATCACTTCTCGTTGAGAAACAGACCTTTGAGCTAACCAAACATTCCAGGCTTCAAGTTCATAATGCAGCTTTAGTAGACTACTGTGACGAGGGAGAGAAGTGGGATCCCGTCCTCTCAGCCTACTTCTACCGTTTTCATGCCGATTCCTTCACTGTCACTAGGATAGAGCCTCCCGAACAGTCGTTCCCGAAGCTCGCCTCGGATGCAAACTTGACGTCCCTCTTTTACTACACCGGCCGATGGGGCGATCTGCAATGGCCTGACTCCGATCCAAGACAGGAGACGGTGCCGCGCTTCGGACTCAAGCGCTTCGAGTCCGGGCCAACTGGACCAAGACACAAGCACCTCGTGAGAAAGGGACTCAAGCCAGATCACAGACGGAAGATGGGATGGACAGAGTGGGCGGTGGGTATTTACATGGCCTGGTACCCGTGCTGCTTGAAAGGTTGGAGAAAGTGGGTTCTGTTTGGAGGCTTCGTTGTGATTTTGTCTGCCGTCGTTGTTGGGATTGTGATTGGCGTTAGAAGATATAGAAGAAGGAAGTATCAGAGACTACAGGCGGAGGATATACCCTTAGATGACTGGGTACTAGAGGAAGATTCTTTGCTTTCATCATCAGATGAAGACGATGAGACTGGGAAGGCTGGGAAAACAAGTTGAAGTAGAGAAGAACAGCACGATGTATACAAGAATTACACGATCAAGTACTACTTGTTGAAGGAGACTGGCGTATCTCTTTCAGAATTATTGAATAGCCTCATGCAGAGGTAAGTTTCGTGCGAGAAATAAGACTCATTAACAGAAATCTGTAAATGTCGTAGGGCCCTTTTTTGGAACTTCCACCTTCTCACCGATCTTATTCTGCGCGAGGAAGTATATTGTGTGAAAGTATTCATGAGATGGTTGGTTTTAGCCATTAGTAACTCTGAAAGTAGGAATGGTCTGCTATTTCATACGACATCTAACGCTCTTACTCTCTTTGCCACCCTTATCGTCCTTGTCGTCATTTTCATTTCTTCATCCCTATTTCTTCCAATTGTTTCTATTAGCTTTATTGTCTCTGTCGCGTATTTCATTCCCGTTGTCGAAGTTGTCAAAAATCGTGTCGTGATTTCATCCACACATTCTAATTTAAATATGACGGCAAAGATTATTCAACAAGCAAGAAAAGCAAAAGTCTGCCCGCAAAGCAAACTCTGACATATTGAACAGGAGCCACATCAATATCGTGAGTTCAGATATAGGCAAGTCTGGCATCGCCCACATCGGGACGATCCGACGAGAGTGGATCATGATTGCCGAACACTTTGACCTTGGCGCCAAGAATCCTTCACGAACCTTACCGATCGCAATATCGTATGTCAGCGGCTTTTCAACGAAGACCATGTCCGTGTCTATGATGCCTCAAATATGTTTTCTTCGCTCGTCAGTAAGATTTACAGTCTTCATATTCGGATTACTCTAGCATCTACGCCGAATCTCCAACGGGATGGTAAATTCATCCGAGACGGACCTCACCTTCCCAAATGCAAACAGAATGGCAGTCTGATCTAAGAGATAAGCTCCCTCCGGGAAGTCAAACGGTATTTCCGTCCTATGAGCTGGCCAGTACTGTTGATCGCCAGAACGTTAAGACGTCGTGAGTGAAACTCAAAGCGGGGGGGATTCCCTAGTCCCTGAAACTGCAGCACAACTCTATGACCGGTTTTATGGGAGAACAGATGTCGAA
Organism: Colletotrichum chrysophilum; assembly: GCF_026319265.1. NCBI lineage: Eukaryota > Fungi > Ascomycota > Sordariomycetes > Glomerellales > Glomerellaceae > Colletotrichum > Colletotrichum chrysophilum. The sequence continues at coordinate 57,202 of NW_026517480.1, read as the reverse complement.
GTCCGGGACGGTCGGACGCATCGTTTGAAACGGCAAACTTTCTGCCATGATGTATTTTAAACACGTGCTTGGCGTTTCTGCCTCTTTACATCTCTAATCACGGGCATTTTATCCTCATCAAAAGCGAATCAGCAATTCACAGACTATCGCAGACAAGATGGCGACGGCGTTTTTGATGGGAGGTTACAACTTCAATCCGGACAAGGACATTCCGGATTTGACCGGGAAGGTCATCATAGTTACGGGCGGAAATGCCGGCCTCGGCTTGGAGACGATTCGGCAAATATCCAAACATAACCCCGCGCACATTTACCTGGCGGGTCGCTCAAAGGAAAGGGGCGAGAAGGCCATCGAGGAGCTGAAGAAGGGAGGAGCCAGCGTGTCGCCCATCTCGTATCTGCCCCTGGATCTCTCATCATTTGAGAGTGTGAAGGCCGCAGCTAAGCAGTTCAAAGAGGAGTCCCAACGCCTTGACCTGCTAATCAACAATGCCGGTATCATGTCCACGCCCGACGGCCTCACTAAGGAGGGATATGAAATCCAGTTCGGCACCAATCACATGGGCCACGCCCTCTTCACCCGGCTCCTCCTTCCCGTCATGAAGAAGACTGCGAACGAGAACACAGACGTGAGGATCGTCTTCCTCTCCTCCGGCGCTGAAGGCTGGGCGCCCAAGGGCACATACGAATTCAACAAACTCAAGACCAAGATGCCCGAGATCGCAAGTCGCTACCGCTACGGCATCTCCAAGGTGGCCAACATCCACTACGCGGCGGCGCTCGCCGAGCGCAACCCCGAGCTCAAGGTCACGAGCGTCCACCCAGGCGTCGTGGAGACCAACCTCGCCCAGTCCATCATGAACAACTCCAACTTCCTCGTCGGCATGGTCGTGTACCTCGGCGTCAAGGTCGTGGCGGTGAGCCCGCAAAGGGGCGCGCTCAACCAGCTCTGGGCCTCGTTCAGCCCGGACGTGAAGAGCGGGACGTTCTACCACCCGGTGGGCGTGACCGGTAAAGGTACCCGATTGAGCGAGAGCAAGGAGAAGCGGGATGCGTTGTGGAATTGGACCGAAGAAGAGCTACGGAGCCATCTATAGATGATTCTAGGATGAACTTCGGTAACTGCCCGGGGCCCAGTGGTGGGCAGAAATAACGTGTACGACTTTACATGCAAATGAAGTCACCCGGCACTCCGTTGTTTTCGTATTGCTCTTTTCTGCCTTGTTACTCCTAGCGCAGTGCGGAGTCGAAATAAAGTGTTCAAAGACCGGCTCGTTTCAAGTATGTTGGCTCCCGTGGCTGGAATTGGTTTGCACCTCGCTGCATGATCTCCCAAGACGGTTTGATTTTGCCGGTAAGATTGCGCCGTGAGATGTTTAGCGCGCCTGAGTAGGCTAGGACCAACGTTAGCTCACCCACACGAATCAGCCAACTAGCAAACTGCCAGAAGAGAAATAGACAGGGTTGGGCGGGCTTGTCGGGACCCGACAACCATGTTTGGAGGTGCCCACATTACGAGGGGAGTTGCATTGTAAATCCGGTTCACCGTTCGTTGGTTCCCCTTCTTTTGATAGAAGGCTCGCCGTCTCAGGACTCGTCTAAATTTGTAACAAACTGGCCCGGTCTATCGAATTTCCAACCATGAAGTGTGATTTTGCCCTTGCTCGCCCTCGAGCAAGGCTTCTTGAGCCTCACGTCTCCCGAGGGCAACTTTACGCGTCAGCCCGTACCCGCTTAGAGAGCCTCCTATTCCCCACAAGGCGAGTCGGCCGTCGGAAGTCCTAGCGTCTCTGTCTTTTGCAATTAGGGCTTTTAAGGTTAATCACACCACTTTAGGTGAGCCGACAGCTCCGAGTAAGATTGATTAACATGGCCCTGGAATACATAGCAGCAGGCCTCTGGTGGAAGGGATACGATTGCGAGATCTTTTTTGGGTTGGTCCCGGAACTCATTCCGGTGGTCGGACGCTCGCCGACGAAAATCATGGAGATCATCCCAACTCCTTTTCTGTTTCCCTCGATAGTTGCATGAATCCTGCTGGAGACGTCGGGGGAATAGGGTGGAATATCGTTCCCCTTTCTTTTTCCTATTTTCTTCACACAGGGCGAGCCGCAAAAATCAGTGGAGCATACAGCCTTGCCTTCTGGGGCTGGACATGGAAGTGATCGGGTAGATCGGCAGGGTAAGCCCAAGCCAAGAAAAAGCCAAGATGCCATTGAGATTGAGCTGCCTGAAGTGGTAGTCCTTCCCAGCTCCCACGATTCGAGAGCACAGCAATGTTTCTTGCCAAGCCTTGCCAAAGTCTTGGGCAAAAAGCTTCGTAGCCACGCTGCAGAAAGGCGGGAACGGTCCATCTGTGCGTCTAGACCACCTCAACAACTTGCAGAGAGAGAAGACGGTTCGTCCCAAGGACATGGCTGTGATCCCATCGCCGCAGCCAAAACTTCTGCTCGCCGGCATCCCAACGAGGAGGGCCAGCCCACGCGCTCCACGTGCGCCACGGGAGTGCAGAATTTGAAGCTCGAACCATTTAATGAAAGTGGAGCGAGTCTCCTCAAGGGGGGTCAGCAGCATGGAACCTCCGGCTGCAGGTCCAGATTGGAGGGCTTGCTCTCGAAATCATCGTCTCTTCTGGTGAGCCGGGGCATGTTTACAGCGATAGGCCGACCATCCGAAAGAGGCATGGCATTCTTGCTGCTGACGGAGGACGTATGACTGGGCAGACAAACGGCCCAGCAGGGAGTGAATCTCCCTCCTTATAAGTAACCTTAAACTTCCTCCTTCTCGAGGTGTTTCTAGATAGCTTCATCGTGCTCTTCACACTCACCTTCATTCACTCTTTTTTACCACACTCCTTTCAAACCAACCTCAGTCTCTCTTTAAGAAAGCAAGGACTTTCTGTACATAACTTGAAGTTTATCCTCGTGTTGACCACATCCCATCCACCACCGAAACGATGCGCTTCCTTCCCATGATCGCGGGCTTCAGCGCCCTGGCCGCCGCCGCCCCCGCCGAGCTCGACACCCGCGCCTCGTGCACCTTCACCGACGCCAAGACGGCCATGTCCAAGAAGACCTCCTGCACCGACATCGTGCTCAACAACGTCAAGGTCCCCGCCGGCGAGACCCTCGACCTCACCGGCCTGAAAGACGGCACCAAGGTCACCTTCCAGGGCACCACCACCTTCGGCTACAAGGAGTGGGAGGGGCCCCTCATCTCCGTCGGCGGCAAGAAGATCACCGTCACCGGCGCCTCCGGCAGTCTCATCTCCTGCGAGGGTGAGCGCTGGTGGGACGGCAAGGGCGGAAACGGCGGCAAGAAGAAGCCCAAGTTCTTCAAGGTCAAGATGAACGACGGCACCATCAACGGCCTCAAGATCAAGAACACCCCCGTCCACGGTTTCTCCATCAGTGGAGTCACCAACCTCAAGGTGTAAGTCTTCGTAATCAATTACGCTTTATGGTCCCTGATCACTGACACGATTACACAGCAACAACGTTGAGATCAACAACAAGGACGGCGACTCCAAGGGTGGCCACAACACCGACGCCTTCGACGTCGGCCAGTCCACCGGCGTGACCATCTCCGGCGCCAAGGTCTACAACCAGGACGACTGCCTCGCCATCAACTCTGGCACCAACATTGTCTTCGAGAACGGCTACTGTTACGGCTCCCACGGCCTGTCCATCGGCTCCGTCGGCGGACGCACCGATAACACGGTCAAGAACATCGTCATCCGCGACTCGACCATCGAGAAGGCCGACAACGGCATCCGCATCAAGACCATCGCCCACAAGACCGGCTCTGTGAGCGGCGTCACCTTCGAGAACATCACCCTCAAGAACATCAACAAGAAGGGCATCGTGATCCAGCAGGACTACGAGAACGGCAGCCCCACCGGCACCCCCACCGACGGCATCCCTATCACCGATGTCACCGTCAAGGACGTCAAGGGCACCGTCGCCTCCAAGGGCACCAACGTCTACATCCTGTGCGCCAAGGGCGCCTGCTCCAACTGGAAGTGGTCTGGCGTCTCCGTCACCGGCGGCAAGACCTCCTCCGAGTGCTCCGGCATTCCCTCCGGCTCCGGCGCCGAGTGCTAAAGGGTTCCCTCAGCGAGGGTTTAGGTAGTGGTTGATGTCTGATGAGATCAGCTAGAAGCTGAAGACTTTGCTGCGTGTGGTCGCCGCGTGGTAGACGGGATCATGGCTGTTTCTGCGTCTCTTCAGAGATCGTGGGCTCGGCTAGTCATCGTTCGATTCTTGCATATCTTTCCATGGAACACATATTTCACATAATTCATCCGCTGGTCCCCATATCGCGTGAACTGCTTCGTTGAAACTTAGTTTGAGTGATTTATTGATTTGACTCGTGGGAAAAGGGGGTTTTTAATCTGTGCGACGAACTTGGATCATCGCGGTTCAGGGTGTAACCTGAGTTGAGGTGGGCCGTGCCACGAGGTGAGGATATCGGGCGAAGAGACTAAATGAGCGACATACGTCCGAAACCGAATTTATTGTAGACCATTTGGAAAGTGATGCAGTTAGGGGCCTCGATGGCGAAAAATGTGCCGACGGAATGCGCTCTTTCGTAGAGTGAGGCTTTCAAAGAGCCAGGGAGTAGATGATCCTGGGCAGGAAAATGCAGACTTAGAGCGGGGCACTCACTCAGTTGTTGAGACTATTCTCACAAATCACAATAGGTAACAGAAGTGCAGGTCTTCTCAACAACTCCGCGATTGTAGTGCGCTTGAAGTTGCAAGTGACCTAGACCAGCCAGATGCGCGGAGATGAAGCGAGAATTAACATGACATTCCCTGTCGGAGCAGCTGAAACCTGGCTAGCTGCCTTGTTTGGCGTCATTTAAGCTTTTGACAAGATGATGCCAAGACCAGCTTCGAGATGACACCTCCCGTTTCCCCGCTTAAGATGGGCTTCACAGTCATAAGACCTCAAGCCGCGGATGAGTTTACTAAAACATTTCGTAAACGTTTCCCGTGAAACTGCTGCCAAGGGACTAAGAGTGTTTGGTTTGATGATTCACAGAGTCATGCGCGTTGAGTTTTGCACCTGGTGGTGAACCTCATTTTATTTTGTCTCTATTCAGATCACGAAAACAAACCAAGCAGTTACGTAAGGTGAGGCTTCACTCGATGCATATCTGGAAAGTATTGTACCCTAAGGTCGTTATATTCTTATGATGAGTGTTTGTTTTGAATACTCGGTTCATCTTTCAGTGTCCTGATCCAGAGAACTTTTGGAAGGGAACCGTTTCTACTAAGCTCTAGGGTATCAACAGACATCCCGTCATTTGGCCTCGTCCACAGAATGAGTAAGAAATGGTAAATCATTATCATAAGAAGAAGGTTGCACTTTTCACAAAGGCAGGCGGAGAAAAAAGACATGCATGGTTGGACTCCCAGCCTCACAGCTTGCGGCTGACGCATCTCGGCCGAGAAGGGTTCAGTTCCAAATGGAGATCTTAGATATCCACCTCGAGATTGTTCTGTCTCATAAATGAATACAATACTTCATAAATCCATAATGATGACGTTGAAAAGTACAAACACACTGATTCATCACCAAGAAAAGCCAGCCTCATCTCCAATCCGCGTCATAAGCCCCAGCACATAACCCGCGAGCCGGCCCGCCCACGTGTCTCCACACCTCGGTGAGCCCTCGGTGAGAATCGATCGGTCGCGCCAATATGACCGATCGCTCTCCACACCTGCAACACGCCAATTTCATCCATCTCATCCAAGTTTTCATCTTGCCTCATTTTCTCAATCAAGAGATAGGAAGAGGAGACAGAGCCGCAAGAGTGATGTAATGCGGCGCTCATTGCCCATCTCGCGACAGAGCTGTGGTGGGATATGTGGAGAGGCTGAAGTCATCCCGCAGTGGGTTCGTTGCTTGTGCGTGGAGGTTTTCCTCCGGGCTTGGGTTTGATGTAAGACGAGGCCGACATGATGTCATGCGAGGCCACGGCGATTGTGATTTATATGGCTGCGATGAGCCTCGAATTCGAAAATGAATAGCAGGATAAGTCAAATCAAACAACTACGAAATCAATCGACTAAAACAAAACGAGTCTGTTATACCCAAAATCACAAACCAATCACATATCACCATCAAAATGTCTGCGCAACAGAACAAGGCTCCCTCCGCCGGCACTAAGGTACGCCTACACTTTCACTTCGCGCCTCAGCTTATTTTCATCATGAATAACAATACTAACAAGCGCAGGTTCAACCCGGCGCCTCCGCCCCTACAACCTCCGAGCCCACGGGCCCCGTCCCCGCCGGCTCCCTCGCAGCCGAGTCCGCCGCGAACAACGGCTCTTTCGCCGCCAACCCCTCAGCTTCCGCCACCCCCAGCACCGGCTCTGCTCCCGGGAGCGGCGCCGCATCGGTGCCCGGTCAAGCCGGCGCAGCGCCAACATACGTGAACAACCAATACACGCGCGACCCGAACGGCCCGCACGGCAAGAACATCACGGAGGGCTTCGACGACAAGAACACCAAGGACGGCGTGCAGGCGGCGATGAAGGCGGAGATTGGCAGTGAGAATGACCCTGGTCGCGTGGCGGAGCAGCACTTGAAGCTAAGCCAGACAAAGGGCGCGCGGGATGCGGGGCCGAGGCAGGGTGAGGTTGGAGGTGAGACTGTGTATGAGAAGTTGAAGAGCGATGTGCAGGCTTGAGGAGGTTGTATAATGAGTGTATGAGTAGGATACCCGTGTGGGTGGATGAATGAGAAGCGATTTCACGTTTCAATCAGTTGCATGTTTGTGTCCGTTGAGTGATGTGGCGATGATATGAGATGTTCGGCGGAGGTCAATGGAGCCGTGCCGTTAAGGTTCGAAGTATTGGGCACTCACCTGGTTGCAGTCGACTACGGGTCTGACTTTATTAAAGCAATGTGAAGCGACAGAGAACGCATCTTGCGGGATGTATGATTTCGCGATACGATGCGGGCTTCTTGAGACCTATCTCACACTACACCCTTCAGCAATGGGCGCTTGGTCTAGGGGTATGATTTTCGCTTCGCATGTTCGTCTACAAGACGGTGAGCCTTGTGAAAGGTCGTGGGTTCAATTCCCACAGTGTCCAATGTTTTGCCATTTGAGATAATGATTTCATTTGTTTTGACTTAGCGATGGACATTTTGAACTTTTGGCTGATAATGGGATGAAGATGTTCATGGGAGAGGTTCTGTCTGCCTGTGACTGAGACCGAGCTTCCAGAACGATGTCTCCGGTTAAAGGTGGACACCTGCCAACGACCACCTCATTGATTGGCCACACAGAAACCAGCTTGTGTTGACTTTCAGGGGACGGGACGATCGTCGAATTCAACGGCTGCATCGGACATTTCTTAACAAAGTCCTTCTTCTGGGGGCGGACAGAATATCCCAATTGTTCCATTGCGCCGGGGAGAGTGTGTTTGTATCAGGAAGCTCAGCTCGCCAAGGTGAACTCCAAGGCTTGTTGATGCTTATCCTGGTCCCATCGCCCTCCCGGTCAATGGCAAACCTCACTTCAACATGCAACCATCACTGACAACTGGGTACAACTTGTGTCCCCAACTTTGACAGTCACCCATCCGGCATGCCAATCGCCAAATGGAGACACGACAAGAGCCGCCAATGCATCTCCAACAACTCACCGTTCGGCTCGGGCTTCCGCATGCGAGTGGAGCCGGTACAGAATACGGTTGCCTAATTTCTGGTCTGCCGCCCTTAAACCGCATGCCATGCCGCCGCAGCGCCGCGTCTGGGGAACCATCCCGTCCCCTCGGTCGATTCATTCTACGCTTGTTCACTTGAACGAGGCGCAGACCCGGGCTAATTCATTGATCAACATCATTCTTCGGGCAGAAAAGGTGTCCCGTTGGTCGACGTTGTCAGAAGCAGCTCTGTTGGTGGTAACCCCTGACGCCGCCACACACCGAGTCAGGACGAACCGCTGTAACGGACACGAGCCTGGGTTTTCCCAGCCAAACTCCCGCTCGCGCCAAGTCAAATATCGGATCTTTTTTTTCTGTCATTCAGCGGGAACAAGTGAAGCGCCGATGCGCCGGCGGGAATACGAACAGAGCCAGCCTTGATGGGGAAAATCTCCAGAAAGGCGGTCCCGGCTAAGGCCACCACCTTCCCGTCAACAACAACCACAGCAGCAGCCGCGACACCACCATATTACCACCAACTGTCGTCGACCGCGCTGAACTACTGGGAGGAGGACCGGTCCAACAACAGACTCCATGCGCCGCCGCCCATGAGCAGCGCGCCCGCCGCAGAGAGCTACCAGCTCGAGTCCCTGCACTCCGCCGAGGTCGACGCCGGCAAGCCGCCCTCGCCGTCGCCGTCCGCCGCGTCCATCGACCCGTCACAGGTGCGCTGGCTCGAGAACCAGCGCAGCCGCGGGTGGGAGGTGTGCAAGATTGTGTTTAGGGCCTGTGGCACGCTCTTCAGCGCCATCGTGCTGGGTATTTGTCTGGCGTGGTACTCGTACAGGCCGAATCTCGCCTTGAATATCTGGCCTGGGCTTCTGTTGGTCGGGGTATGTCGTCCCTCTGCTGCTTGCCGGATTTTGGTGTGAAACTTACATGATATCACACAGGCTGTGTCATCCTTCTTCTGGGACCTGGCCGAGTTCCTGACACTCTGCGCCCGCTACGGCCGCGGCATCACGCCCAAAGCCCTCATCGGCCTCGAGCTCGTCCTCTCCGTCGTCTCTGCCGTGGCGGCGGGATGGGTCGGGTTGCAGCTTAGCTGGATGGATGGCGACCCGGCGAACAACCCGGCCAGCCTCGCCCTCAGCGCCTGCACCCTGACGGGCATCAACGCGTACGTCCCCTGAAGCTACCTCGTCCCGACACTGCTGACATCAGATCCAGCTTCATCCGCTTCTGCCTCTTCATCCGCGCCTGCGTGGAACGCAGCCGCGAGATCCGCCGCCGCAGACCGCGCGTCATGTACATCCCCGAAACAGGCCAGACAGTCTACGTCGTCGCGAAGCCCTTCCCCAAGCTGCCGACCTGGCAGTCCCAGAACTCCGCCAGAGCGCCGTCCTTCCCGCGCTCGCCGCAGCCGTCGAGCCCTCTTGGAGCTACCGAGCCTGTTGCCGCATTCCCCGATTTCACCGAGTCGCCGCGCCCGGAGACGCCACCGCCGCCACTGCCCGAACGCCCGGGACACCTCCCCTCCGCCATCAAACGCAAGCCCGTCCGCGGGCTGCCGCTGAGGACGACGCCGGGCGACCGCGATCGACACCTGCGGCCGAGCATGAGGCCGCCGCCGGACGATTATGTGCCGGACGAGGCGGAGCTGGAGAGGATGCGAAGGGGGGATGCGCAGCCGCAGCTTATTCTGCCTGGGGACGTGGACTTGAAGTTTGCGACGGGGGCGAACGGGATGACGCCTGCTGCTGGGGACACGCGGGAGGGCAAGTTTCGGTTGAACAAGAACTTGGTTTTGGGCGAGAGTTCGCGGAGTGGTGGTGCCAGGACGAGGTCGATGTGAGCAGGAGAGGAAGATACCCCCGTGAGGACTGTTAATGGTTTTACGCATGGCGTTGGGGACTGTCAAAAATGCATGGCATGGTGTTATGATATTTGCTACATTTTTGGGACATTACGATTATGAATACATGGGCATATTAAGCCGTCTTTGAAGAATTGGTGTTCTAGAGTGCTGTTGTTACTTCATCAGTGATTCCAATTTCTGCAGAAACTCCAAAGTCAGGCGGCATTCGTACCTTCAATTAGGCGATGGACATGCGCCTCAACGTTACGTTTCACCTGTGAAATCCCATCCCCCAGTGACATCAAAATCAAAAAAGTCCCCGTATTTCCCAGTGGCACAGCAGGTTCCCGGGGGCGCCGCGCCCCGTCGCAGCATGCTTCAGGCCCTGCAGGAAACGACGCGCCCCACCGGGCGCCTCCCGCCAGAACGGCAACGTCGCGCTGTGAATGGACCGTCCGCCCTGGGAGGCATTCAATCGAGCATCTTGACCCCTGTCGCCGTCCCCTTCGGCTTCTCCCCTCGGCCTCTCATCGCTGCCCATGTTGCGCTCCCAATGTTTCCCGTATCAACACCACCGCTTGCGACGACCTCACAGTTACCGCGTAATTCGACCCTCGATCCCGTCCGATAACAATAGCTCTGCACTACAGAATTGAACATCGACACCGACCCAGCCATTGAAAGAAATCTCCGCATGGCGCCCATGACGCGCAAATCCCAATCGCCATAGGCGAACGAACCTCCATTGAGACCCGATGCAGACCGCCGCCTCCTCCGACGGACCGCAACGATGGACAACACACCCCTCCACCCAGCCATAACCACCCTCGCCCCCGACCCGAGCGGCACCCGCCACGGCGCCTTCCTCGCCGCGATCCCGCACAACCGCTCCATGTACCGCACCACGCTCTGCCTGCGTCTCGCCTCGCTGCTCCTCGCGCTGGTCATCCTCGGCGGCGTGCTGGGCTCCATGCACGAGACCGACGACATGTACGTCAGCAACTGGGCCATGGGCAGCCCGACCTCCGCGCTCGCGATGCTCTGGAGCGGCGGCGACCTCGTGGCGCTGGTTGTACGGGACAGAGGCGTGCGGTGGACGAAGAGCAAGGAACGACCGCGGAGTACGCGGTTTAGTTGGGGCAGCCCGGGGGGCCATGTGGCGGCGCATTTGTTGATTTGGGCGCCGACGGCGGCGACGATGGGGGTCGTGATTAGTGGGTGGCTGTCGTATATGGATTTGGATCCGACGTATTGGCAGGTTGATGAGAGGCAGACGCATACCATGACGGCGCTGATATTCTTCATGTTCTGGCTGATGTGAGTTTCCCTCCTGTGGGTGTCTGGAAGTTTTGCTGATAAGGAGGTTGCAGGGTCGTGCACTTTGCGCTCTTCGTCTTCGCGTGCGTCGAGGTCGACAACATCAGGCGGCAGTACTCGGACGTAGTGTTCGTGCCGAGGGGCGAGCTGTGTGAGATGGTCCCTGTGCCGCCGACGAGCGCGTGGGAGATCTTCGTGCCGAGGAGGATGATGCTGAGTTATTTTGCGAACCATTATGTGAGGTTCGTGCCTGGGGCGGACGGGAGTGTGACAGTGGCGAGGGATTACAGTAGCCGGCAGGCGAGGTTTTGAGACACCGATGAAAAAGATGATATGGAAAGAGAGACACAGCTTACGCGAAGTCGCCGCCTGGTGGCCACCGGCGGCGACGACAGTCGACCAGACGCATGCGAGGGAACAGACGCAGGAGGTCTTGCTATGCCGCCGGCCTACGACATGTTCCGCGTGGGAGATCTTCGTGCCGAGGAGGATGATGCTAAGTTATTTTGCGAACCATTATGTGAGGTTCGTGCCCGGGGCGGACGGGAGCGTTACGGTGGCGAGGGATTACAGTAGTCGGCAGGCGAGATTTTGAGCCACCGACGAAGAGGATGATATGGAAAGAGATTTACGCTTGGCTCAGCACCAGCCTGAGAGCATCGCCATCGACAATATCGCGTGGCGGCGACGACATCCGACCAGACGCATGCGAGGGAACAGACGCCAGATATCTTGCTATCCCGCCGGCCTACGACATGTTCGCGGCCGAACGAAAGCAGAGGCGGCCGACAGGTCTTTACCGCAACAACGGGATGCTCGCCGAAGCATTCAAATTCAACGACGGCGACAGTGCCCAACGGAAATTCGCAGGCCGACAGATTGTCAAGAATAGGCTCCGCGTCTTCGAAGCGTCGCCAGAGATTCACGAGGGACAAGGCGAATCACGGCAGGCGACAGGCAGCTTCGCAGGGATGGGACGGGCTGAAATGCCTCGGTCGACACTGATAGAGGATAAGCTCAACCGTCCCGGACCGGAGTGTTGTTGAGGAATCCCTCGCAGCGAAGTTGCACTAGTGCTGGCTGGAACGATTATTGTATTGGAAAATGCTGGATCATGCTCAGCACGAGGGCGATCCAACGTAGGAAGGATCATGGGCTCCACGATGAATCAGCCCCGAGCAGTCATCAGAGGCACCTCCAACAACGAACGAAGGACAAGCAGTCCCGCGCCCATAGCTTGTGGGATGGACAATGGCAACTGACCACACACCACCCGCCACGGCCGTAGTGCCAGGATGAAAAGTAGTCTTGCGTCACATTGTCAAAGTCAAGGTATGGCCTTGACCTCATCCAAACGGCCATGGTCGTACACTAATACGATATCCAGGACCATCTCCACGGCCATGGTCGTACACTAATACGATATCCAGGACCATCTCCACAGAAGGGTTGCGTGCCGGTCTAGAGTCACTGCAACCGACCATACCGTTCTGGATCGGAAGATGGTGAAAACTTGGGTGGAGTGGTCAAACAGATACCACAGAATGCGTGTTCAGTGAGAGCATCGCATATGTTCAGAGGAAGAACCCTTAAGAGAAGGAGAGACGATATATACACACGTAATAGGGACGGGAAGCGTCTCACATGGACGGCAGAGCTAATTCCAGTCATCAGCTTGAAAGATACCCAAGGATATACGGAATATTGGTCGCATAAACATTTGAAATAGTATTTACAAGAAAACATACGCTTCAACTAACATCTTTCGTCCATCACCGCCTGCTGCTGACAGTCCCGCCCAATCACGTCACAGGTAAAGTCAGGCGGAGCTGCACGTGACGTGACGTCAAGCCCCATTGGCCTGCTTCTGCTGCAAGTTGCAGCCAGCAGGACAACTGGCAATGCTGATTAGATAAGGATAGCCACATGCTGAGGGGCAACACTGTAAAAGGGTTCACTCGCCAACACACTCAGTCGCAGCCGTCGACATTAAAGTGATTCACAGCACATCTTGTCATTGGCCGCCTCGCTATTCACCGTGTCTGCAGCCGAGTCCTTTGCATGCATTAATATTGGTAAAAATACCCGGCGCTTGACGTGGTTGTTTGCTCGAGGAACAGCAGCAGTACCTCAGAGGCAAGGAGGGTACGTATCTTTTGAGACGCAGGTTGGTGCCTTATCGCCTCGCTACCCTATCGGTTATCAGCTTTTTCAAAAATTTGAGTCCTCCTGCCCCACTACCAAGTCGTCAGAACAGCGACCCCTCCCCACCTTTCAGCACTGGGAACCTGAAATCAGCGCTCTCCAGGCTGTGTTTCGCACCGCCGCTCCACGCCCAAAGGACTTTTTTTGCTTTGTCGCTTGGTCCCGTCACCCAGTCAGAGAAACCGTCGAATTTTTTCTCTCTCCTTCTCCTTCACGCCTCTTCCTACTCCCCCATCCTCTCCTTAGAAGTCGACTTCATCGCCGACTTGACGCTGCGTGGCATTTTCCCATCGTAGTCGACCGCATCATCACAAAACACACAAGGGTCCCGTGTTTCTCTTTTTTTCCCTCTTGCTTTTCTGCCGGACGACCACGTTCCCCGCCATCGCTTAAAAAAGTAGACGACGACCCCGCCATCGTCATCCATCACCAAAAAACCCCCTCCTCCTCCTCCATCACAACACCGCCATCATGGTTTCCGCCTCCAAGGAGAAGAGACTCGCCGCCAAGGGCGAGAGCAAGCTCGCCAAGAAGCGCGCTGAGAAGAAGGCCGAGAAGGAGGGCGCCTCCAAGAATGCCAGCACCACCGCATCGTCGGTGAACGGCGACGGCGAGGACGGCCCCGCCACCTCTGCCGATAAGATGGACGAGGTCAGCCGCCTCGCCGCCCAGATGGACAAGCACGGCATCTCCGACCGTGTCACCACCGGTGTCCTGGCCTCCGTCCCCAGCAGCAGAGACGTCAAGATCACCAGTGCCTCCCTCGTCTTCCACGGCCGCGTCCTCTTCACCGACACCACCCTCGAGCTCACCTACGGCCGCCGCTACGGTCTCCTCGGTGAGAACGGTTGCGGAAAGTCTACCCTGCTCAAGGCCATCGCCCACCGCGAGTACCCCATCCCCGACCACGTCGACATCTACCTTCTCAACGAGGGTGCTCCCCCCACCGACATGGGTGCCCTTGAGTGGGTCGTCACTGAGGCCGAGCGTGAGATGGAGCGCCTGGACAAGAAGGCTGAGCAGATTCTGGAGGAGAGCGGCCCCGAGGACCCCGTCCTCATGGACCTGTACGAGGTATGTGATACTCTACTCGAGAACGACGAATGACCGCCAGCTAACAATCTCGCAGCACATGGACAAGATGGACCCCTCCACGTTCGCTACCCGTGCCTCCCTCATTTTGACCGGTCTGGGTTTCAACAAGACCACCATCCACAAGAAGACCAAGGACATGTCTGGTGGTTGGAGAATGCGTGTCGCCCTCGCCAAGGCCCTCTTCGTCAAGCCCTCCCTGCTGTTGCTCGACGACCCCACTGCCCATTTGGATCTCGAGGCTTGCGTGTGGCTCGAGGAGTACCTCAAGAAGTGGGAGCGTACGCTCATCCTGGTTTCCCACTCCATGGACTTCCTCAACGGTGTTTGCACCACCATGCTTGACATGCGCATGAAGCAGCTCCTCTACTACGGAGGTAACTACGACTCGTACAGCAAGACGAGATCCGAGCAGGAGACCAACCAGATGAAGGCCTACCAGAAGCAGCAGGACGAAATCGTCCACATCAAGAAGTTCATCGCCTCCGCCGGTACCTACGCCAACTTGGTCCGTCAGGCCAAGTCCCGTCAGAAGATTCTCGACAAGATGGAGGCTGACGGCTTCATCCAGCCCGTCATCCCCGACAAGGTCTTCACCTTCCGTTTCGCCGACGTCGAGAAGCTGCCCCCTCCCGTCCTGTCCTTCGACAACGTCACCTTCTCCTACTCTGGCGACGCCAAGGACGACCTGTACCGCAACATCGACCTCGGTTTCGACATGGACTCCCGTACCGCCCTCGTCGGCCCCAACGGTGTCGGCAAGTCCACCCTGCTGCGCCTGATGACCGGCAAGCTCTCCCCCACCAACGGTTCCGTTACCCGTCACACCCACTTGAAGCTCGGCCTGTACTCCCAGCACTCTGCGGAGCAGCTCGACCTCACCAAGTCGGCGCTGGACTTCGTCCGTGAGAAGTATGCCGAAAAGTCCCAGGATTATCAGTACTGGCGTCAGCAGCTCGGCCGCTACGGTCTCACCGGTGAGGCCCAGACCTCCCTGATCGGCACCCTGTCCGACGGACAGAAGTCGCGTATCGTCTTCGCCCTGCTCGCCATCGAGAGCCCCAACATGCTGCTGCTCGATGAGCCTACCAACGGTCTGGATATCCCCACCATTGACTCTTTGGCCGACGCTATCAACGCCTTCAGCGGTGGTGTCATCGTCGTTTCCCACGATTTCAGGTATGTTTTTTACAGTCATTTCCCTTTTGCTGAACAGTATGCTAACCCCGTCACAGACTGTTGGACAAGATCGCCAAGCAGATTCTGGTGTGCGAGAACAAGACCATCAAGCCTTGGGACGGCACGATAGGCGAGTACAAGAACTACCTCCGCAAGAAGATGATCACGGCCGGCGCTGTCTAAGAAGAGATTGTTTCCTACGGTTTTTACGACATCCAAAAAACGGAAGGTTTCAGGGGGCCGGGTGCTGCATTTCCCCCCCAATCTTCTCTCTTCCTCCTCACAAAGCGGGCGGTTTCTGTTTCTTGTTTTTTATGAAAGGCATAGTAGAACAAGGAAAACAAAAGGAGGGTAGGGGTTCACGACTTGAAATGACTGCTACTACTCCTCTGATTTGAAGCGTGCCGCCGCTGCCACGGCCGCTCATGACCCAGGCCGGGCAACCAGGGAGACGGGAATTGAAGATGAGGCGGACAGCACGGAAAGATGCCACGGATGAAATCGGAGGGCAGGGAAGTGAAAGATTGGCAAAACCGCGCGTTTCTTTCCAAAAGGGCGGCTGCCGCCTCTGCATTGGCAAATGGGATAGACAGATATCTGCAGTTGCGAACTTTTTTCTTTTATTCTTGACATTGGGGTTCTTGTTTAGACGACGAGGACAATAGAGGCTTCGGCCATTGATTGCGAATGCACATTGTGTGACCCTTACATGGCCTTTCTAATAATGACGGTGTTTTTGTCTATTCGGTGAAGCCACCATGAGACTCACGGGGAGGTACCCAGGCATGAAAGCTCCAAACGCAACGTGGGGAATCTCAATGGACTGGCAATTATGGAACCTTTGGCCATTGCTTGTGAATGGAGATTTCGAGGCTCTTGTCGTCAGAGTGCATTTGGTCCGTTTGGTGAAGCTATCACGGGGGTTTATTAGGAGGCGCGAGATACGAAAGCTAAAATCCGACACGCGCCGACACGGGAAACCTCAACCAAACGTCAAATCTGTGAGGTGACGTGTAAAATGTTTGCACACATGGCTACAGCGGCAAACTTGTGAGATTTAGCAGTGAGTCAGTGGTCGGCATCAGCGTCTCCGCCCCCCCCGAGGAGAACTTTTTTTCCTGCTGACGCTGCGTTCTGACGAAATTTTGGGCAGATGCAAGGCGGAGGAGGTTTGATGCACGTGATTTCACGGGGAGACGAGGCCCGGGTGATGACGGGCAGGGATTGCGGGGGAGACTACCAACGCGGTTGCGGAGGTGCGCCAGTGAAGCGGTGGGCGTGGGATGAGTGGGGGAAGGGTCTGCTGTTAGACTTAGGAGACGACTAGTTTCGGTATTATGTGTGTGTGTTGCGTATTACCTTGGAGATTGGGATAGTTGGAATGCCGGCGGCGAGATGTCTTTGCGATTGACGATGTTGGGTAGGGCGATGTGTGACGGCGTGAAGATGCCGATGGAGTTGTGCAGGGCGGAGAGGGACTGATGCACTAACAATTTCCCAGTAGCGCAGATTTCGGATCTCAAGGGGTCCTCCCACCCCAAGATCCCACCCCCCCCGAACCAACCGCCCTGAAAGGATGGCGTTTCTGGGCCGGGGTGTGCCTGACGTTGTTGGTCGCGGGTTGCTGAGGAATGGGAGCGGTGCGGTTTGCGGTGACCATGACCATCGTGACGGGGAACGAACGGGACTGGGGGAGGGTGATCAACGGGGAGTCGGAAGTGAATTTTGATGCGAGGGAAAAGGGGCCCAGGAGGTGAGATGAGCTGCTGGGGAATCTGGTTGATGGGGGTCTCTGTTTTTTTTTTGTTGGTGGAGTGGGTTTTGGGTCGGTCATTTTGTCGCGCCCCCTCACTGCAGAACTTGCTGTAGGTTTGGCGCTGGGAACATGTTTTTTGGGGGCGTTGCGTTGTCGTCCACTGTGCGTGCAACCATCGCCATCAGCACAAGATGGATCAATGGATCAATAGATAGTGTGGTTTGGGGGGTTTAAGCTGGGATCCGAAGTTGGTGAAGGGGGATCAAAAGGTAAAAATGAGTGCCAAGACGTGTTGCGACTTTGTCGTATCACGAGTCAATTTGGAGCGTCGACGTGCTCGTATGGCGAGATTTGAGTTTTTGTGATTGCCGAGGTCTTGGGTCGGGGGGGAGGGTTTCTGGGGGCGAGGTGAGATTGAGGCCATTCCCAGCGGGTTTTCCGGGGCAGTCGGGACTTTTGGTCGGTGTGGGTGTGGGCGGTGATGAGGGTCAGTGGTCTCTTGCGGTGGCGGAAGTGATGATCGAGTGTGTTTTGTCCGAATTGATTCTGTGACGGTCTCTCAACGTTTTCTGCAAGCTTTGGGGGTTTGTGATGTGCGAGTTGGCATGGGCATTGGCGGTCGAGAATTTGTCTGAAGGGACGGGACGATGGCAGATGGACGGTCAGGAGTTTGGGGGAACTGGGAGAGGCGGCTGAAATGCCTCAGGGAGATGTTGTATACGGGAAGTAGTTCACATGCATGAGAACAGTGACGAAGGACATGAAAGTACAAGACGTTCCGTCTGGACTGATGTGGGCGGTAGGCTGGACTGGGCCGGCCGGGGCAGGGAAGGTGAAGGGGCGCGAAGCAACCCAAGAGGCTCAGACGTGTGCCGGGATTGGCGGGAGGGCAGGACGCTAAGCCTGACGGAGCAGGGTGGTGGGGTGGGGAGGTGCCTGGTTGCTGTTCTGGCTCCAGTGTCCTGCCTGCTGGGAAAGAGCTGGGAAGGTCCCGGGCCAAGCAAAAACCGCAGCTGCAGGAAGGAGGAGCTGGGGGTGGTGGGAGAGACGTCCCTTCCAGAAATGGGTGAATCGCGACGGGATCCTCACGGGAGCTGGGAACTGACAGGCAGGAAGGAGCAGCAGTCGCACCTGCTTCGTGAAGAGGAGAGAGTGAGAAGAGAGGAAGGAAGGACAGGCTGGCTATGCAGCTGCTGCTTCCTCACCACGTATCTTATCCATAATGCAAGGAAAGAGGTAGGAAATAATTGAGGTTCCTACCCAGGAAAGAGGTGTCTGCACACACCGCATGATTGGGGAGGCAGCTGCAACAGACAAGGAAGGAAAAAACGAGGTTCAATCGCGGTGCATCGACGAGGGCGAGGCGAGGCGCACGCAAGGCGGGAGGTTCGTCGTCGCCCTCGGCCACACACTCCCGTCGTCAGTCAGTCGCGCAGTCGTCCACACTCACACTGGACGTCCAGTCCACGTCCAAGGAAAGGCCAATCCACCCATCCCATCAGTGTCATCTCCCTCCCCCGTTATCCGCGCTCTCGCCCTCGCTTTCTGTTGTTTCCTGTTCTGTTCCCATCATCTCATCCCCCCATCCCCTTCCTTCCCACTTCCACTTTCTTCCCCTCCATCCCATTCCTTTTCTTTTCCACCATCTTGACTTGGTCTTGGTGATCGAGCTGCACCATCGTCATCACCAACCATCACCACCACCTCCACCATCACTACATCGGGGCAGTTTGCAGGGTCTACGGCACTCGAATCCATAGCGCATCCCGTCGCTGAGCTTGACAATCCGTCGATATCTTACCGCCAGCACTGCTTATTCCCCCCATCGCAGCACAGCACGTCCATCAATAGATATTGCAGTGTGCACCCGCGGATAGCCAAGCTGAAGCTGGGCAGCTCCAATCAATCCAATCTCCAATCCAACGTCAGAGGCCCAGACTCACCCACCCAGCGCGTATCCGTACCTCACCTCACCTTACCACGAGTGTACCTTACCTGCACCTGCCTCTCTTTCTCGCCTTAGCTCCGAGATCCGCACACACGCACACCAACGCCCAGGTTGCCCACTTCACACGCATTGGATCTCGACACCGACTCCAACCCTCATTGCCACCCGCTTTCTTGCTGCGCCTGGGTACAATTATCTCGCAGCCTCCCAATTCCCTCAACCCGACCTTCGCAATAGCATCACCCATCCTCACCTCGCCGAACCGGCGCAACAATCGCCTGCCCGCCATCCCTGCACCGGCGACGACGCCAACCAAACACCACACCACCACGTACCTTTTTTTCGCGATCCGCCTCACCTGGCCTGGTCACGTCCTTGTCGAAACCCCCAACGCGTAATCCCATCCTGCTGTCCACCACCCGCCAACTGCACATGGGTCCGCGATCCTCGTTGCAGCAGTAATTCTCCCCCTCTTTCCCTTTCCCTCCCCTTCCTCCCCTTCCCTTCTCCCACATCGCATCGTCGTGCGCAGTTCGTTCTAGGTGCCATCGCCGCATCGCATCACCTTCACAATGGAGCCCTCCAAAGACTTCCGCTCGACGGTGCTGCAAGCGCCTTCCCGCCACGACGACCGCGACGAACGGGATGACCGCGACCGCCGCAGCCACCACCGCGATATCATGAACCCAGCACCCGGCGGCGCGCGCCATTCGGGCTTCAGCTTGCGATCACCAACCCAGTCCGAGTTCCATCACCCGCAGCACTCGTCCTACTCGTCGCCCAAGGCCTCGTCGCACTCCCACCCGCACCACTCCCCGCGATCCCTCCAGTCCGGCCTGTCGCATCCGAATCCCCTCTACTCGTCGACGCCGTCTGCCGGCGGGCCTCTTGCGCCCTCATTGCCGGCGTTGGGAGGCAGCGGCAGCCCCGGAGCCGGGCATCACCAGGCGCCTCCGTTGTCGCCGCTGCATCCCCCCAGCGGATACTACCCGCCGCCCGAGTCGCATGCGTCGCGCGAGAAGCCGGCCACGAGCAGCTACTACGACCCGCTGACGGATACCACAAGAGAGAGGAGGGTTTCGGACGCGGGATCGTGGCATAACAGCGCGGCCAAGACGTCGCCGTCCAAGGTAAGAGGAGCTCAATTCATTTGTGTCTGCCTGTCAGTTTTGCTGTGGTTGCCCGTCCTTGTTCGTAACCGTAGTCGCGCTGCGCTGAGATGCGATGCGATGCAATGCGACACGCGTGCTGTTGCCGTATTAAAAGCACCTTGTCCTTCGTCACTTGCACCAGCGGCTCTATATCACGTATCATGTATCACTCTTTCTTTGTAAGGCAACATTTGCAGGTCGGCAAACATCCAGCTTGCTGGTGGTGGTGCCGCCGTCTGTGCAGCTGATCGTCCAGTGGCTGTCTGCTTGCTGATGCTACCGGCGCTGCTCTGTGCTGTCGTTGGTGTTGGTGTTGGTGCTGGTGCTGGTGCTGACGCCTTTGTAATCTCTGCTGTCTTTGCCCCATCCGGATCTTGGGAGACGATGGCGCGGGAGTCCAGCAGTAGAGACATGGAGGCGAGAGCATCAGCAGCATCAGCATCAGCATCAGCATCAGCAGAGGGATTGCTTGGATGCCTCATTGTTCACGGGTTGCTTCAATGCTTCAATGACACCACGCCCTCCCCCGTTTTTTTCCCTTATCGTGGGCTGCACCTTGAAAAAGTAGCACCTGCTGTTGGGGAAAAGGTGGTGCACTTGCCCTCTGACGCTCTGTTCGTCTCTCCCCATTCCCCAGTCGTGTAGGTTGTCTGTCGCCTCGTCAGCCGTCACCGATCAACGCACCCGTCCAGTGTTCCAGGCGTGTCAGTCCTTTTTTGGTAGCGGCAGCAAAGTCGCCAGATCCATCCCTTCCACCTCATCAGTGTGAGAGAAGAGTGCTGGGACCTTGCGTCTGGGACCGCGAACCAGGACCACCAAGAACCTGGACGACGCCGCCTCCCCCTTCGCTTCCCCGATCTTCGTCGTTCATTCCCGTCACCACTTCACCCAATCCACCTCTCCTCTCCTCTCCTCACCACATCCATCATCACTGGACCCGGGCAGACCTCAGACCAGTACCAGCAGTGCTGCACTACACTACACGTCCACCACCAGCAACACGGGAGGAGGAGCGTGTGCGGTGCCCCCTTCGCAGCCCGTCGCCCATCTCCAACTTTACCCGAATGAAAATTCCCAACCCAACCCAAACTGGTCCAGCCCAGGACTCAACCCAAAATTCTATTTCTCTTCCTCCCTAATCAAACCAATCCATCGTGGCCTTTTGCCATCCTGCACACTGCGTCTTCCAACTTCCCTTGAATCACCCACCACCCGACTAATCAATTTTTTCTCTTCACCACCACGCAGACCCGCGATCCTTACGGTAATTACTCGCAAACCGAGCCGGCCTCTCGCGACTCCCACCCCTACTACAAGAACGGTGCAGGCTACACGTCTCCATCAGCCGCAAACTTCCCCCCGAGGAGTCCGCGATCAACCACCCATTCCCATCACCAGTCCCATCAACCGCCTGCCGGTTCCATCAGCCCGTCAAACAGGGCCACGCAGCACATGACGTCCCCCAGCCTGCGGCACGCTGCCTCCCCCAGCGTGCACGCTTCTTCCTCAAATGGCGGCCCCGTCACGTCCCTGCCGCCTCTCGGCAAGCCCGAGCCTTCTCCCTTGAAAGCACCAGCTCCCGCCAGCGTAAGCTTCTTATCAATTGACACGCTTGACACGGTCGCGTTCTAACTGTCGCAGACTCCTAGCCGCTCCGCCGACCCCATGTCCTTCTCCAACATCCTCTCGAGCTCCGAACCCACCTCCAAGCCAAAGTCTAAATCGCCCCCGCCCGTCGAGCAAAAAGACAAAGAAAAGGAAAAGGAAAAGGAAAAGGAGAAGGAGGTGGTCAAGTCCGACCCGAAGCCCGACCGTGAGAAGCCTCGCTCGGTCGACCCGCCCGTCAAAACCGAGCGCGAAGCCGAGATCGAGCTCCGTCCCGAGCCTAAGGAGCGATCCAGCACGCCGCTCGCCCGCAGGGAGAAGAAGGAGAGAGTACCTAGAAAGTCAAAGTCAAGGGCTTCCGATATCAGAGATGCCGAGTCTACACCCAAGACCAGCCGTCGGTCGTCCTCCAAGCTGGAGACCCCGACGCCTCGCGTCCCTGCTAAGCGTCAAGCCAACGGCCAGCCCAAGCAGAAGACGTTGTCCGCAGAGAAGGAGAAGAAGGTGCAGGCTCTGATTGCCCAGCTTGACGCGGAAGCCGACGACCTTGACGATGCTGATTTTGCCGAGGAGCATGCACAGTTCCAGCAGCGCGGCAACAAGCGCCGCAGACTTATGCAGACAAATGACAGCGCCCAGGGTGACCAGCGACGCGAAGAGTTCGCCACGGATATGACCCGTCGGCTGACTGTCCATGCCGATCTTGGTAAGCGCCGCTACGATGACATTTACTACGAGGAGGCCATGAACGAAGTCAGGGAACGGGAGCTGTTTGCCGAGAAGGAGCGCAAGAAGGACATGCAGCGAAAGCGACGCCGCGAGAAATCCATGGCCGTCACTATGGAGCAGCAGAAGCTTGCCCTCGAACGCGCCCGCCTTGCTGAAGACGAGACCGAGAAGCAAAAGCACCTGAGGGATGCCGAGCGTGCGAACAAGAAGGCGCAGCAGACAAAACTCATTCTGCAGAAGGGCATCAAGGGACCCGCTCGTAACCTTGTGGAGCTCAACCTCGAGGGCGGTACGATGGCCACCTTCCAAGCATCCGACATGGAGCCTGGCACGAAGCCGAAGGGCAAGGGCCGCAGCGGGCCCAGGCCGAAGAAGTCCAAGGAGCAGAAGCAGGCCGAGAAGGATTCTGCTGAGGCCGCACAGGCTGCCATCGACGCCGGCGAGGAGCTGCCTGCCAAGGAAGAGGGCAAGATCCGCATCAAGTTCAACAAGAAGTCCAAGGATAAGGATAAGGAGAAGAACAAGGACAAGGATCTGGACGAGGCCGACATCGAGATGCCCGACGGCGAACTCGACGGCGACGAAGAAACCATTGTCGAACCCGTCGAGGAGAAGAAGGGCAAGAAGGAAAAGAAGAAGAAGGAGAAGAAGGAAGACAAGCCCGAGGAGCCACCCAACAAGGACGCCAAGTTCGAGACCAAGGGCTTCCTTCAGATCTATGACCAGATTTGGCGCGACCTGGCCCGCAAAGATGTCACCAAGACCTACAAGCTCGCGGCGGAGTCTTACCAGACCAAGGCTTCGAACCTCAAGAAGACTGCCATTCTCGCTTCCAAGGAGGCCAAGAGGTGGCAGCTGCGCACGAACAAGGGCACCAAGGACCAGCAGGCTCGCGCCAAGCGTGTCATGCGTGACATGATGGGCTTCTGGAAGCGCAACGAGCGTGAGGAGCGTGATCTCAGGAAGGCTGCTGAGAAGCAGGAGATTGAAAACGCCCGCAAGGAAGAAGCAGAGCGCGAAGCCGCCCGTCAAAAGAGGAAGCTCAACTTCCTTATCTCTCAGACCGAGCTCTACTCCCATTTCATCGGCAAGAAGATCAAGACGGACGAAGTCGAGCGCAGCACCGATAACCCCGAGGTTGCCGCCGGCGAGAAGAAGGCCGCGACCGATGAGAACAAGATGGACGTTGACGAGCCGACCGGACCTCTGGGCGCCAAGGTCACCAACTTCGAGAACCTCGACTTTGACGAGGAGAGCGAGGAGAACCTGCGCGCGGCTGCCATGGCCAACGCTCAGAACGCCATTGCAGAGGCGCAGAGAAAGGCCAGAGAGTTCAACGAGCCCCAGGGTCCCGACATGGACGAGGAGGGCGAGATGAACTTCCAGAACCCCGCCGGTATGGGCGACGTCGAGATCGAGCAGCCCAAGCTCATCAACGCCCAGCTCAAGGAGTACCAGCTCAAGGGTCTCAACTGGCTCGCCAACCTGTACGAGCAGGGCATCAATGGTATTCTTGCAGACGAGATGGGTCTCGGAAAGACTGTTCAGTCCATTTCCGTCATGGCCTACCTCGCCGAAAAGTACGACATCTGGGGTCCGTTCCTCGTTGTCGCACCCGCCTCCACCCTTCACAACTGGGAGCAGGAAATCCGCAAGTTCGTGCCGGAGTTTAAGATTCTCCCGTACTGGGGTTCTGCTGGCGACAGAAAGGTGCTTCGAAAGTTCTGGGATCGTAAGCACTCGACGTACAAGAAGGAGGCATCCTTCCACGTCTGCGTGACGTCGTACCAGCTTGTCGTGTCTGATGTTGCGTACTTCCAGAAGATGAAGTGGCAGTACATGATTCTCGACGAGGCCCAAGCCATCAAGAGTTCTCAGAGTTCCAGATGGAAGAGCTTGCTGGGCTTCCACTGCCGAAACCGTCTCCTGCTCACCGGTACTCCCATCCAGAACAACATGCAGGAACTGTGGGCTTTGCTCCATTTCATCATGCCGTCACTCTTCGACTCTCACGACGAGTTCAGCGAATGGTTCTCCAAGGACATCGAGTCGCACGCTCAGAGTAACACCAAGCTCAACGAGGACCAGCTCAAGCGTCTGCACATGATTTTAAAGCCATTCATGTTGCGTCGTGTCAAGAAGCATGTCCAGAAGGAGCTCGGAGACAAGATTGAGGAAGACGTCTACTGCGACCTCACCTACAGACAGAGAGCCATCTACAGCAACCTTCGGAACCAGATCAGCATCATGGATCTTATCGAGAAGGCTACTGCAGGCGACAGCGACGATTCCGGCACTCTCATGAACCTCGTCATGCAGTTCCGAAAGGTCTGCAACCACCCCGATCTGTTTGAGAGAGCCGACACCACCTCTCCGTTCTCCTTTGGGTACTTCGCCGAGACAGCTTCATTTATCAGAGAAGGTAATGAGGTCAATGTGGGCTACTCAACGCGCAACACCATTGAGTACGACTTGCCTCGGCTCCTCTGGAGAGGAGATGGCCGCGTCAACAAGAGCGACATCAACAACCCCAAGGCGGGATGGCGAAACAAGAACCTGCAGCACATGATGAACATCTTCACCCCGGAGCACATCAAAGACAGCATGGAGGGCTCTGACAACTTTTCATTCCTGCGCTTTGCCGACACTAGCCCGAACGAGGTATACAAGGCCAGCCATCAGGACATCTTCACTCGCGCAGTCGAGCTGTCCCAGAAGAAGAATCGTTTGGGCCACATGAACGTTGCCTACGACGAGCCTGAGGACATCAACTTCACGCCTGCTCATGCACTGTTCCAGATCAAGGAGCGCAGGAACAGGCAGCCTTTGGTCGACATCACCGAGGAGGGTATCCTGGCGAATCTGATGAATGTCGCCCGCAGCGAGTACTCTGAGAGTGGATTGGGTCGTCTGGAGCAAGCTGGTCGTCCTCGCGCCTCAGCGCCCCCTATTGAGGTCAGCTGCTGCAGCCGTGGCGCCGACATTGAGCGGGAGAACATCATGTTCAATATGCCCATGCGCAAGAGCTTGTTCGGCCCTACCATCCACGAAGAGCGGGCGATGGTCACGGAGAAGATTCCGATTGAGCGATTCCCGCCCCACAAGTTGTTGCCTGCCCCCGACAGCGAGAAGAGAAAGTTCACCAACATCGCCGTGCCATCCATGCGTCGCTTCGTCACGGACAGTGGCAAGCTCGCGGTGCTCGACAGGCTACTTACTAAGCTTAAGGCTGAGGGACATCGCGTGCTGCTCTACTTCCAGATGACTCGCATGATTGATCTCATGGAGGAGTATCTGACCTACCGAAACTACAAGTACTGTCGTCTCGACGGTTCCACCAAGCTCGAGGACAGAAGAGACACGGTTGCCGACTTCCAGACTCGCCCCGAGATCTTCATCTTCCTGCTGTCCACCCGTGCCGGTGGTCTCGGTATCAACTTGACGTCTGCTGACACCGTCATCTTCTACGACTCCGATTGGAACCCTACAATCGACTCGCAGGCCATGGACAGAGCACACAGACTGGGTCAGACTCGCCAGGTTACGGTGTACCGTCTCATCACCCGCGGCACCATCGAAGAACGTATCCGCAAGCGTGCTATGCAGAAGGAGGAGGTGCAGCGTGTCGTCATCACGGGTGGCGGCGCTTCTGTCGATTTCTCTGGTCGTCGCGCTCCTGAGAACCGCAACCGTGATATTGCCATGTGGCTTGCGGACGACGACCAGGCTGAGATGATTGAGCGTCGCGAGAGAGAGCTCCTCGAGAGCGGCGAGCTCGATAAGCCGCAGAAGAAGAAGGGTGGCAAGCGCAAGCGAGTGGTCAACGAGAACCTTAGTTTGGACGAGATGTACCACGAGGGTGAGTTTTATCTCTTTTCCCCTGATCCTCAACATGCTAACACACTTCCAGGCGAGGGCAACTTCGACGATCGCAATGCAGCCAACGGCACTTCAGGTACGGCCACGCCCGTGGCAGAGCCCGACGTCAAGGGAGCGAAGAAGCGGCGCGTGGGCGGCAAGAAGGCCAAGACCTTGAAGCAACGACTCGCCGTCGCGGACGGCCAGGTCTGAGACACCACCTGACACGATAGAGAGACGGAACATTCGCTTGTTGCAAGAGACAGCAAGAATACGGGAAGGGATTTGTGGATTTGTAGCAATATGAAATCGGACGGAAACTACTATGCTGGGCGCACACATGCCTGGCGTCGGAGGGGCGGGGTTTACTATGCGGATTTGCATCAAGAGACGAACAGTCGCCGCGGCCGAAAGCTTGCTGCGTCTTGACTGTTTTAGACTTTATTACAAAAGCTTCTTTGTGTGTATTCTCTCATTATTATCTTTCCGAGGCCTCGGGTTTTGGCGGTTGTTTTCGCCCTAGACGTTTGTCTTTAGAGGTTCGTTTTTGACGCCTCGACGGATGGGATCTTATTTGAGGTTGACGTTGAAGGCGAGGTTTTGGGTGTACGAGGCGTGGGATGTATTATTACCTTTAGACAGTGAAAGTCGCCTCGACAGTTTAAGTGAAGATGATGTGTGCCTTGTGCTATGTGACACGGCGTGATGAGGATGGATAGGTGCGCTGTGGAAGGTGTTGGTCTCATGGGAGACGGTGTTCTAGAAGGTGAGGTTGTGGCTGTGGTGCTATGGTAGAAAGGAGATTGCTTTGTGAGGTTGGAGAGAGTAAGCCTGATATCTTGGGTCCTGCCCAGGGTAGATGTGGTGATAGATTGCTTAGAGATAAGGAAAATGCTTTGATTGTGATGTTTTATGTGGTGATGGATGAGTGTTCAGCGCACCGGGACGAGAGCGGAATGTTGGTTGCGTGGATGGGGCAAGCAAGGCAGAAGCGGTGTTCGGCCTGAGATGAACTACGTCCTGCGGACGGTTGATAGTTCCTGGGGATGAGACCTAATGGGATTTGAATGTGATTTTGGATATGGGGAGGTAGATTATGGTTTGGAGTTCGTGACTTGGGCTGTGAGTGTGGAGGTTCAGGAAGATGTAGAAGGTCTAGGAGGGTGAGGGTGCAGATGCTGGTTGAGAGATCTTTAGTTCAATATGAGTGAGGCGAGGTTTGGAGGGTGTTGGGGACGGGAAGGGATGGAGTGCATCCGTAATCTTTATGGCTTTAGACACGTCCCGTATGTAGTTCAATACATGTGCACTGAGCAGATGAAAAGAATTTGCGGAGATAGACTGCGACATGTTACTGTAATTCAGAAGAACCTAGGAGCATGCGATTTGCTGATAGCTAAAGGGAGGGAAGTTACTTTACTATTATGGTGTCTCGAAAAGTAAGAATTCCTCCCGTCTTCGCTGTTTTCATGCTTCACATTGATGCCTGGTAAGTAGGAACTAGAGATAAGTCATGCTTGTTTTCCTTTGAGTCTCATTCATGATTCTTGATGTTGCCCTCGTTTTGACCCACCTCGTTATCGTCTCTATCGTCCTCTCTGTCGTCCTCGCCGCCGATTTTGCTGACCTTCTGTTCTCGTGGTCATACAGCCTGCTGGAGCTTCTAATCAAGACCGGTCTGCTGTTTTAGGCTTGAAACTAGACACAGAAGCAGGGCAGATGGGAAAAGTTCAGGAAAACGCTAGAAGGGATGTGTAACTGCAGTGGAAAGCCATTGACAGAAGGGCTATCACAGCCAGAGAAGCTGGATCAGGTCAACCTCTGGAAGAGTAATGAGATGAGCGAAAGTAGGCTGCAAAAATGGACTAGTATACAAAGTGTGTGCTAGACAGGAAAGAATCGATTTCGTAGCCAGCAACTGTCAATTCTGTCTGTAGGAGCCTCTTGTCAGCTGGGGAACTGATAGTGTAGGTGCAGTTCGAGACGGTCTTTGATCTACGTGAGAATAGAACGTTACTGGAGGCGGGATGGTGACGTGTCAAAGGCGTGATGACTTGGGGACATGATACGTGAACGTCACAGACATGTGCATTTGTGATGTTATCCAGAGGGTGTTGTACTGGATAGTTGATGGTTAACTACGGGGTGAAAGCATGGGGAGGGAATCAGTCTTGGTTGGTAACAAGTACGGTTACGTTGTGTGTCTGACTTTCTGAATTGATGGAAAAATAATGTCTAAACGCCTGCTAGAAGATTTTCTTCTCCAAAGACTGAAAGAGTACCGCCACCCACTTCAAAATAAATCTAGTAGCTCTTGACGCCATGACCCAAAGGTGATGTCTTCTGCCTTTTTAACTCATGACCACTCCTAAAGTCAACGCGACGCTCCGTGTATGTATGATTGTAGTGCAGCAGTTGCAGTTTTTCTTCCTCTAAAAAGCTCTTCCTCTAAAAAGCTAACGGAAAAGTCTTCTGAGGGCTTTAAGTCCTGTCCGCTTGCGTTGCGTCGCCTGAGAGCTGTGACTATCGTCCACCGTCAGACCTTCTTCGAGCTGTCTTGCACCTATATTATTCGACTGTATTGCCTCGGGAACAAAATAATTATCCCGACTACCACGATTCCTGTGGCTAGCTATCGAGTGTTTATCTTGCGCTGTTCCAGTGCTGACGTTTGCCTCAAGATGGGGCTTTCTGAGTTCGTCCCATATCCTTTTTCGTAAGTACTCTTGGTGTTGCTTCGTTGCTCGAAGTACTTCGTCAGGGATTTGGGAGATAGTGTCGCGTATCTCGTCTCGGCGCGCGCGCTCGCGCTCGACTTTCTCGGGTGTGAAAGGGTTGTCTGACTTAACTGAAAGACAAACGTGAGTTTCCGGTTTAACATACTATGTAGACACACCGGAGGAACTTACTGTCGTCCGAGTAGCTGTCCGAAAGACAGCGAATCTTCTGTTCGCATACCTCTACAAGGGAGATGCCGTAGATGCCGTAACTTGTGGTGGATTGGAGGCTCTCTGACGATCCGAAACGCTCCTCGTATTGTCTAAATACGTCATACTCGTCCAGCATGGTGTTGTTCAGGATTGCATCGACAGGCAAACCCTTGATGACGTGGAAATCACAGCGGATTGGTGATTCGCCATAGGCGGATTGCCATTCTGCTTGAGCGATACCCTTTGTGCGTACCCGTGACCCGTCGAGAAACTCAACCAATGTACGGTGGCGCACTCTTCGATGGACCTTTAGGCCCAACCTTCGGGCATGTTTGAGTGATATGGCCATGACGTCGGACCCTGTGTCCGGCACTGCGAGACATTCGCTGCCGTTGATGTAGCCGCCAAGAACGTCCTGTTCAGCGCCAATAAGGTTTAGCGATGGCTGTGCTAGGCGGTAGAACACTTTCTTGATTCTGTGAGCGTAGTCCGTCATCGTTCTGGTGGCTTTGAGAAATACGCTGCCCAAGACCAGGTCCCGAGTTGCCCCGGGCAAGATACTGCAAAGGAGGTGGTGCTTTTCGTTTTCACCGTCGAAGCTGAAGGCCAACTGGACCTGGCCGGGCGACATCACCTTGCTTCCGCTGGGCAGAGTCATCTGGCCCTGTGTGCCAGTTATGGGTATCAAACCCATTGACGTCGCTTTCCTCTCGGATATCAAATTGAAGCATGATCCTGTGTCTGGAACTGCCACTACCGCCGTCTCGTTAAGGGTGCCGTCCACTTCAAGTGTCACACCCCGTTGCATCGGTACATCTTGCCCACAAGACAGATTGGGAGTCGGCAAAGTGCTCTCTCTGGCGACTGAAGATTGGAGAAAATCAATGGTCTGGAGCCATTTTTGATGTTTCTGCCTAGACTTCAAGTCTCCGAGTAATAAGCTCTGCCGAGAATTGCGGAACCGTTTCTTCCAATACGCCAGATCTTCGAGTAGTACCAGCTTTGCCGCTGTCGCCAAACTTACTTGGTCCATGTCGATTGTACAATAAATCCTTTTCCTGAGGTTCATGGACAGGTGGACTAGCACTTTTCCATTGGTGTCATCTGTCTGCCGCATTCGCCGTGTTGAAATGCAATTCGTCTTGTAGTCTTCACGGTCCATATCAATGGAGGGATATCCGTTCTTTGGGACATCCCACCCGGGCAGCCCTTCCCTTCTAGCCCGCCCAAGTGTAATGCTGAGACCTCTCTTCGATCCGTCATGGTGAGGGCGATACCTGCGCCACATAGAATATCGTAGTTGGAGAGAGATGTGCAGCCAAAGCTGGTAGAGCTATTGTGTTGTCGTGGGGTGGCTCCCGAGTAATAATGTTGTAGCGAGTACAAAAATGAACAAAATAACTCTCTACGACTGTAACCTTTGTTCCGAACGGCTAGGATAAATTCGTGTCAGCTGAAGTAAATGTGTGCAACAAGTCGCGGAACCTCTTTGTGGTGGGTATGGAGGAAGAAGTTGAAGCCTAAGTGATCTAACGATGCATGTTGGGCTTTTAGGCAACGGCCAAGGCAGACCGACCACTTACTAAGGCGTGCTGACTGCATATCTCGGTGTAAGCCTCAGAAATACGATTGGCTCTCTTACCACAAGCCTTGTAGCTGCTGGACGTATTCGCAAAACTTTCTCTTTTGTAAGCGGCATGACGCATGTCAGCTCAAACTGTGCTGGTACGATTTCTTGCCCTTTCATGTTGAATAGGTCTCAGTCAGATCAGAACCTCCACAAGTCAACGATGCGCAACGGCGAAGAATTCGAGAGGCACAGCGGCTACCTGACCGCAGCCTCATGGTTGGCGCGAGATGTCGACAATGAAACCCTTATTTTCCGAAAGTTCGATACGTTGTCTGCCGCAAACCTGCTCTACATGCAGAGCGAGATTCTCGAGTTGGAAAAGCGTCTCGAGCATATGCATTTAATTACCGTACAGAGCGACGATATGGATTTAAGAGATGCCGCGAGCACGTGGGAGACGCTCATTGAGCAGTCCCGAGCGGGCGCAACGAGCTTCCGACAGGATGCCAAAGCAAGAATGGATCTCATAAGAGAACTACGCGAAAGGCTTCGCGAATACCGTAATTAGAAAAGCCCCTTTTCCAAGTAGCTAGTTGCAAGTTACTGAGTTCCCTTTATAGATGAAATGCTACTGTTACAAAGCCAAATCGCGCAATTAAAGCCTCCTGAAGATCGCCCACTAGCCGCCGTGCGACATATCTTCGAAAAGCCTCATCACATTTTAGGTGGCAAGGCAAAATCATTTCTAAAAGACCAGGCCAATCTAGTTACGTTGAAGAATCCAAATGAAATAGACTACTTGTCCAGATTTCTACAACGTCACTGGGTAACCGAGGTACGCTCAATTAAAACCTTCAATCTTCGATCACAGTGAACCTGACAAAGTATTGAATAAAGAAACAAATATCTGGCGACGGCGTCGAATATTGGCCTCATCACGACGGCCAAGCGAGCAGAGATATTCGCTGCCACAGCTGCGTAGGTTCAATTTCCTTCACAACTTTCCGTGAAGTACAAGCCATGCTACGAAAATGATAATGCCCGCAAATCTCAAGTATACTGATGTTGAATCGCGCCAGATACGCCACTGTTTTGGTCGTGTTTGTTAGCAATGGCGAGCTGTCTAGTCAGGAAACTTCTGCTTAGCATTCTACGGTGAGGCTGTTGTCATCAGTCTTACTGTTGTCGTCAGTCTCACTGTCGTTGTCGTCTTCTTCGTTGTCGGTATCGTCGTTACCGTTATCCCTACGGTCGCCGTTCTTCATAGTAGCAACACAGGAATCATAGCCGAACAAGCACAGGAACATAAGGCGGTCTTGCCTGCCCGCATGTTCATTGGATACATGCATATAAGCCAGTTCCCCCGCCTTCACTGTCTGTACTGTGTTCCCGATGACGGTATCACTGTGTAGGTAAACCGTCCAATCCCGCGGCAAGGGACGGGCTTCTTGCCATCGGCCTTT
Organism: Colletotrichum chrysophilum; assembly: GCF_026319265.1. Lineage (NCBI taxonomy): Eukaryota > Fungi > Ascomycota > Sordariomycetes > Glomerellales > Glomerellaceae > Colletotrichum > Colletotrichum chrysophilum. Next base: position 24,877 of record NW_026517480.1, on the reverse strand, counting down.
TGGCTACTTGGTGTTCCAATTCCAATAAGATAAACTATCCAGATGGTTTGCTCGTCTATATAAACGTCTCCGATTCCCCAGCCAAACTCCATCGCCAGTGCAGTAAGCAGCGTCTCCAAAAAGCGCATTGTTCGACGATTTCCCCTCTTCATATATCACTTCGTCAACTGAAATAAAACACCATGTCGACTACATCCACGCAGACGACCACCGCCACCCTCGACTCCCCCCAAATCCGGGAGCTTAGTCCAGGCTTCGGAGTGGAAGTCCAAGGGCTCCAGTTTGCGCCGCGCGTCACGGAGGAGAACTTCAAGCTCATCCAAGATCTCGTCATCAAGGTACACTTGCATGTTGTCTAATAGTTGTCTGCTATGGCTTAGCATCATATAGTACGGCGTCGTCGTCGTCCGCAAGACTGGACTGACCGACGAAACCCACATCGCGCTTGCCCGCATGTTCGGCGAGCTCGACGACGTCAAGCCATACAACAAGGCCGGTCGCGCCAACCGGCTCAAGTACGACGAGCTGTTCGATGTAGGCAACATGGAAGCCGACGGCTCGCTTGTTGACCCTGCGAGTCCGCGGGCGCAAGCTAATCGAGGAAATTCCTTCTTCCATGTGGACTCGAGCTTCAACCCGCGAAGGGCAGGGTACTCGCTTCTCCTGTCGCATGAGCTCCCGCCGCCGGGTGTGGGGGGAAACACGGAGTTCTGCGATACCAGGGCGGCGTGGGATGACCTCGATGCTGACTTCAAGAAGGAGCTTCTAGAGAAGAACTATGTTGCGTGTCATTCGATCCTGCATTCGAAGAAGTTGGCTGCGCCGGAGCATTTCGCCAACTTCGAACCGGCAGATTATCCGATGGGACGGCATAGACTCGTACAGAAGCATGAGAGGTCCGGCCGGATGAACTTGTATCTTGCGATGCATATTCATCATATCGAAGGCCTCGGGACGAGGGAGTCAAAGGAGCTGTTCGAGAAGCTTTTTGAGCATGCGACGCAGGACAAGTACCGTGTCATGGTGGAGTGGAAGGATGTAGGAGACCTAGTTATTTGGGATAACACAGCGACGATGCACCGCGCAGTGGGAGGGGAGTTCGCTTACAAGTACAGGAGGGACATGAGGCGGGCGACTGTGCATGATGACAGTAGCCAGGCTTGGGGACTAAACGAGCATACTGATGTGAGGCAGGGGTTGCCGTGAAGGGCCTGTGGATCTTTGAGTTTGACTACTTGGCATGATAGCTTTCACGATGTAAGAATGATACGATCTCTTGTGTCTTTGATGTCTTTATCGCTGCGGCCCGCGACCGTCCGCATCCGCCCGCTGCCGTCCCTTGCCGCCCGTTGCCGACGGACGTGCTTGGACCCCACTACTTATTACCGACTCGGACCGGCGACATACAAATTCTGAGCTGGGTAGAATCATCACACAAGGCCTTAATCTGAAAATTTGAGAGCATATCAAAAATGACACTGGGGACGGGGAGAAGATCTTACCGGGCTTGCGTCAGATGCCGTAGTCGCAAGTCAAAATGCAACTTGTAGGAGCTGTGTGGTGTGACTCGTGAATTGAGCGCTGCTAACCCAAATCTTAGTGAAGGGGTGGGAGAGCCCATGAAGCCTCCATGTGTAGCATGTTACTACTCCGGAAGTAAATGTATCATACCGGATCGTGGAAGGTCTCGGAAGTATGCAGTTGAGCGTGCCGATGGTGCCTCAATTCAACAGGCCGAAACTCCGAACCCATCGCCAAGACTTGCGTCGTCAGCGGTTAATGATGATGGATTGATTCAGAGAGGGCAAGAGGGAGAAGAAGCTAGTGATGAGGATATGCATGAAGTAGACGAGAACACTGAGATGGGACTGAGGAATCCGTCTGATGCACTGCATATCCTGACGCGATCTGATCCTGCTACGTCGGGGGGGAATCGTCCCCGGGGAGGCCACCAGTACGTTCTTGACCCTGAGGATGCGGCACCTGGACCAGTTGGGTCTGAAGCAGACTCAGCGGGAGGTAAGGGTCGCCATGTTGCGAAACCAAGAAATGGCTCTTTGGGGGAACGGAGGTCCATTCTGGATGAGTACGAGTTGACACAAATTGGCGTCATTCATTCTGACAATGTCCTCGAGCTTCTCACAATGTAAGTTCAGAGATATGGCGTCATCCGTGACCTGCTGACTCGAAAGATATGCACGAGAATACCACCCCTACTGCCCCTTGGTACCGCCTCATTTACTCGGGCCGTCAGCTTTGGAACGCATTCGCAGGGTTGACTTCTTCCTCCTGACGGTCATCCTCACCATCGCATCCAGAGACTCCACCCAGCACTCGGTTGTTCATCGCTATTGCTGGAATCACGCTCAGAGTCTGCTGCTTCAGGTTCTTCTAGCTGTTCCTTGGACACAGACTCCACGAACAGTCGAAGGCCTCTTACTGCTATCTGAATGGCTGCCTCACGTTGAGAGCAAACATTTGACCTCAGGTAACCCAAAGGACATTTTTGGGGAGGGGAGAACAACCTGGTCTCTAGTCGGCCAAGCTGTGAGACTGGGATACGCTCTTCGCCTGGATCGAGCCGCTTTCAGGGGTAACGGCAGCAGCACCTCTCAGAATATGGACCAGAATCGGGTGATATGGATGTGTGCGTATACATCTCATGGTGATTATAGAGAAATCACTGACCATCAGCAGTCACTTACATCGCTGATCGACAAATATCTGTCCGTCTTGGCCAATCCTTCTGGTCCCGTGGTCCCTCTTTGTCATCCAATTTCACTGCCGAAGACTTTCCGACTCTCCATCCCGCGCCTGGTCTAACAGACGAGGACTATGCTTCGGCCTTGCAAGCTAATCTGGAACTCACCCAGATCTTGCACAACGCACATGCAATTCTGTACTCTTCAACTGAGAGGACACTATCTATGATTCATGAGGGAGATTATCCTCGATACCTGGACGACTTCATGGAGTCTGCAACGCATTGGGATTCGCGATGGAAAGTTCTCGAGACTTCGCCAAATCTAAGGGCTGCTCTACGCTTGCTGTATGAGTATGTGTGCTTGTACATCAATGCCTTCTCGTTCCATGCCGTCATGACGCGGAAATTGAGACCTAGAGCATCAGAAGAGCAAAGAAATGCTTCAATACGATGTCTTACTTCGTTCTTCCCTGAGGGTATCATGTCATCTCCAGATGCGAGGTACATAAATGGAGCGACGCGCGCCGCGAGGAGTTTGCTAGTTATCATGAACGAACAGGACCCGAAGCATACGCTTCGGTATCTACCGTCGCGGTATCACTTGTAAGACCCATTGAGGTTCACCTTGCGCGACAAACAAAAACACCGCTAATCGTTGATCTTAGATACGGCTTGTATGCTTCTGTCTTCTTGCATAAGGCTCTAGACGCAGACGCAATCCAGGGAACCGCTCAGAAAGAAGAGGTCGCAAGTCTAGCTCGACGGTTCATCGCTGCTCTGAAGGAGGTCTCGTCGGCAGAGTCGCACATCTGTCATGGATACAGCGATCTTTTGGGAAAGCTGTGGAGCTCCAAAGGATCAAAACGAGTGGCCGCTGCTCAACATGACAAGATCTCATCGGTAATGCCGGTGGCTGACACATCCCCCAAGGCGGCCCTGCAGGAACCCCCTCATTCTGGCGCCGACAGTGTTGGTATATCTGGATGCGAGGATCGTATGCCTGCATCAAGCCTCTCTGACCTGGCGGGTCTCGAGGGCGGAACACCGGACTTTACGTCCTTCGAGAGCTACCTTTTCGGGTCGCTGTGGCCAGAGTTGGCTAGTGTTGGTCATTCTGGCGAGCAGGGAGGTCTTGATCAAGATTTTCAATTCGGTTTCAACTTTGACAGCGTCCTGTGACGTCGTATTTCTGCAGCGGGTGCTGGGGGGCACAGGAGCTTGAGAGCTGGTCGAATTACTGGTCACAGTCTTGGCTGCTATGGCCAGAATATGTCGGCAGCAAGCTTGCAGCGCTGCCTATACATTAGCTTGAGCTTTGTTGACTAGGCGGAGTACTTCTCAGTCAATTAAATGTCGTTTCATCTCATTCTCGTCATCTTACCTGTCGTCTTCCCTATCATTGTTCCTGTTATGTTCTTTTCCATCGACCCTATTGTCCTCATCATCGACATCCATGCCATCAACGTTCTGTGTGGTAAAACTCACGCAATCTTCTCTTACTGCGGTAGACGGACGATATTCAGAATGAAACCGCTAGATATGCATGCAACTGACTCAGTGTGTCACGACTGGGACCATCAAGTCCAATGGGCTTCGGATTGGCGCGCGTTTACTCTGTTGGTCGTTGGTGTTGGTGCGGTCGAGGGCCCTTGTCGTACGGCTGAACTTGGAACCAACAAGGAGACTGCGCCGCCTCCGGGCCGCTGTCGATGCAACCCACACGTACTTGGAAGTGGAATAACCCTCTGGAAATGAGATAGCCGGGCGGGCATACGATCCCCAATTGAGACATCCGGCCGCTGCAAAATGTTGAGATTGGTGGAGGGGATGGGCGTGTGAGGACTGCGTTCAGATAGAAAATCATAAGGGGACCACCTGCTTAAGAAATGGACGCCAAACCTTGGTGTAACTCCTTTCCCATTTCTTACAGCCATCGGAACATCTGTTCGATTAGCAATGAAGGTCGCGGTATGTGTAGCCATCGTTTCAGTAAAATCACTGCCTAATTTCAAACTAGGAATATTATCATTCTGAGGAGGACCCCGCAGCTGGTTCTGCGGCAACTCAGTCATCTTCAACGTCCTCAGCCAACTTTACACCTCGAACTTTCTCGCCTGCTTCCCTCGACCCAGAAGATGAGGAGGGGAATTCAAGCCCTGGACCAACCAACTCCGACCATTCGTCAGCATCGTCATCCGACACCGAACGGAACCTGTCACCGACTCCTGCAAGAGATGGCATGTTCATTTTCCGTGGGTCAACGCCCTCGAACCAACACAGGAAGACACCGGATACCACGAGAGGACCTTCGTTTTCTCCGGCAGGTCGGCCCCAAAGCAGGGCTATCGCGCTCGACTCAGCTTCCAGGTCCTCGACCAGTCATACGAGAACACCTTCCGTGTCGAGTGTCACTCCATCCACTGTTTCTACCGATGGTGGACACATTCATGGTCAACCCAGTTCATCAAGGGCCAGTCGTACACGAAGTACTGCAGAGATTGAGGCAATCGGGCCTCTTCTGAATGAGCTTACACTCGATGGCGGCTCTGGAGAGTTAGGAATGGCGGAACTTCAACAGGCTCTTCCGTCTGTCTCCGTCACGACAGAAAACCAAGAGCCAGAAGCAACTTCCCCCGTACTCGGGCTTCGACAAACGTCGTTGAGTCCACGCCCGCCTCGTCGATCACGCAGGGTGTCAAGAACAAATCAAGCTCCTCACGACGTGAAAGACGAAGAGCTGCCTCATGATCGCTTTCACCATCCGGACGTGCAAAGCGCGTTTTTAGAAGCGAAGACGCTCATGTCTCGATTGGCTCGGGTTCTAGGAAGCAGCCCACTCCACGTTGATCCGGACTCCGCCATCAAGAGGCTGCATAAGCGGGCCAAAGATCTGTCCCGGTTTCAATGCCCCCCGACTCGTACTGTCGGCTTTGTTGGCGACTCTGGTGTCGGTAAAAAATTGCCCATCTAACGGAAAACACCGCCTGCAGCTAACACACATCAGGTAAAAGCAGTCTATTGAACTCTCTTCTACATCAAGAGGGCCTGGCAAGAACGGTAAGCATCAATTCTGGAAAGAGGCTAAGATATTCACTAATTGTTTTACAGAGCAATAGTGGAGCGGCCTGTACTTGTGTTGTCACTGAGTATCATTACGATATGAGGGATGATTTCCAAGTTGACGTGGAGCTGTTTACTCAAGACGATTTAATGGAGCAAGTCACTCATCTATTGCAATCGTACCGCAGATTCCACTTACATGCAGAAGAGATGACTGTAGCAGATGGGCTAGAAGAGGCTAAGGAGCACGCCGGTGTTGCTCGGGACACTTTTCGAGCCCTGTTCCGAGGGCGACTTGGAAACGAAGCCTTCCTTACAACAGAGCCGGAAGGCTTTGTGTTGTGGACTTTCAGACGTTGGCTTGAGGATGGCGTTCCAGAGCTCGGAGGAATTCACAACAGAAGCTCCAAAGAAAGCTGCTCAGACTTCTTAATACAACTTACATCCGAGGCGCCTGGGTCACAAGGCCCGGCAATCTGGCCCTTCGTACGAAAGATCAAGTAAGGCGGTTCTTTGCTACAAGAGATGGTGAGGGATCCTTGCTCAAAGGTCACAGGGTATTTCTCGACGCGCACATACTCAGCAAGGGACTGGTGCTCGTAGACCTTCCTGGTAAGTACACCACCAGAATTGTGATTACACATAGGATAACTTATGCCCCGATCAAGGACTTCGAGACTTGAACTCTGCGCGAAGAAGCATTACAGAACGATACCTACTCGAGTGCGACGAGGTGTTTGCTTTGTGCAATATTGGCCGCGCAACGACAGATGTAGGCGTGGCGAGCGTCTTTGAACTTGTGCGAAGAGCGGGTCTGAGTAAAGTGGGAATCGTCTGCACTAGATCTGATGTAAGGCTGTGCTGAAACCCATTCGTGATTCAGTGTTGCTAATACTGAATGCTCAGGATATTCAAGCGTCGGAGGCAAAGAACGACTGGAAGGGTCAGCGAGCGAAACGTATACAGCAGCTGAGCGCCGAAGTTGCGACTGCCAGGGGCCAAATTGATGGAATCAAGCGTTTGTTGGACGAGTACGATGATGAAGATCTCACAAAAGAAGAGGAGGACGAGATGTATGATCTCCATCGGGACTTAAGAAAGGAAGAGTACGACTTCCCTACCTAATGCGATCCAGATTGCTGATGATATGGCTTCAGGAAAATTTGGGAACAGAAACTCCATGAGTAAGTAGATTACCAGGACGGCAGCGAGTCGTTGTTTTCGCTAACCTGTCGAACTTAGTCTCAAAACCTTCTTGGTCGAGACTCGAAACGCAGAGGTTAGGAAGAAACTTCAAGCCAGCTATCGAGACAAGGTCCGGGGTGGGATTGTTCATGTTTTCTGCATCAGCAACACGGAGTACTGGTCCAAGGCCACGTCACCGAAAGACGAGGCAATCCCCTCTTTGCAGCTGAGCGGAATTATTGCTCTGCGGAAGCACTGTCTCTCCATCATCGCGGATAGTCAGTTGAGACTTGCCACCAAATTTGTCACCAATGACATCCCTGCTTTGCTCGGAGAGGCCGGATTATGGGTTGAGTCTGGAGCCGGAAGTGCCAATGCGGAACAGAAATCGGCTGTTCGCAGAACTCTGGACAAGATAGAGCGTCAGCTGAGAGAGGTAAGCTAAAAGGCCGACATCGCTGGCTCGTGTTTTACTGATTGATTAGTAGAACTTGACAGGCCGCGGCTCAGATCTCAGACGTGTGGGTAGAGCAACCAGAGAGCATTTCTAGAACCAGGTGTACGATGGTAGGGTCACTTTAGTCTCCTCATCATCCCGGTCTAAGGGGCTTATTGGAGCTATCTAGATCAACGAACAGATCGATGGAGAAGAACAGCCGTAAACGCAACGCGAGAATGGTAGGGTGTGAGTAGACTGAGCCAGTCTGTGAAGTATTCTAACTGATAATGATTGTAGTGGGCGCATCGTGAGTCTAGGTTCTGTCGCAATGCCTTGGCTGTCCGCTGATTGAATAATCAGAGACTTACAGTGCTTTTTGCCGTAACTACGGGAATTATTGCACTCCCGCCATAGGGCCTCATGATTGGAATCAGGACATCATTACCAAGATGGCCAGAGATTTGACTCCGCAATGGAAGCAGATGCTCTCGTCAATCCAGGGTAGACTCAATACAGATGTTGAAAATCTTGAGGATGAGATGGATGCGGCCATGGAACTACTCTGTAAGGGCCTCAGCAGTTTTCATTTTTACGAATGACGTTTGCTGATTGCTTGCCTGCTAGCTACGGAACTCGAAGCTTTCCCGGAGGTCAACGATGTAATTGGGGAGATATTGCTTGCGCGTACCAATCAAATTCTATCCAGGATGGAGTCTTTGAGGGAAACGTTCCAGGATGACGTTCGGTGAGGTATTCTTCTCAACCAAGCCTGGCTCTATGCTAACTGTTCAGAAAGTGCCCTGGAAGTAGATGCCCTTACAGGAATCCGGACCTCGATCGTCGGTAAGGCAATGGAAGAATCTTACAGGCGCTGTAACATGGAGTATGGTATGATATTTTGGGTCTCTGTTCCGGTGCTTCTTCATGTGGCTAATACTCGAAGCAGGCAGGGGAAGCGACCAACGACGAAAGGGGATCATCAACGGTACGGTGCAGAGCCAAGACTTCTTTATGAATCACATGCGAGAGTTCCGAAGAAGATGGAAGACTTTGGCAGATGAATTCCAGAAGGAGCTCCAGGACTCGATTAAAGATGAGCTTAGTCTCATGAGCACATCTTTCGACATCATTAGGGACGAGAATGTTGCAATGGAAAGCGAGGAAAACCCGGAACTTAGACAATGCCTGGAGATTGAAATCGGTCGGGCCAAGGAACAGCTGGAACGCATCAGGGATATCATAAGTTCTCAATAGCATCTCGGTCTCTTATTACGACACATAGTTATCCCCAAGCATGTATTGATTTTGCGTCTGCTGAGCGACCGGGCGGCGGACTACCGCCCCAGGACCTCTCGTTCTTGTCGTTCTTTTTGTCTCTATCATGCCTTTCTTTTCTATTTTCCCTCCGATCTCTGAATCAATCGCCCTATGTCTGGGTTGAGACGCTCTTGTCTCCGAGATGCCCGTTAATATGACCTCAATTTCCAATTTCCGAAATCGAACAGAAGACCCGTACTCAGCCCGAAAAGTTGCAGGCATCCTAATTATTGCTGTAATATGTGCAGGCTTGCCACCGCGAAGAATTGCTTCAGGGCCTTGCATGGTCGGGTGCTCCTACGCGCACGTGAACGTATTGGGCGACATTCATGGGAACCTCCTTCTGTAAGTACGGTTGAGACGCTGTAGCCAATGGGATGCATATGTGGAAATCTTAAGCGAGGCCAAGGTACGGAAATGATCCCTTTTCTGGGCAAGCTCTTGGCCCAACAGACAACATTCCCAGAGATGGTGAACGGGTTCTTACTCGGTACGAGTATTCTCCGAGCATCCGTTCGTGACGGGGAAGAGAGCTTCTCCAGATTTGCACCTGGGTCATCTGCGAGAAGCAATAGTCCAGATGCGCATCGCCCCTACAAGACCGTTGTCATACGACGTGACATTGATCGAAGTAAGAGAGACTACACCCATTAAAGTTACTCCAGGGCCCGCCGCAGTGCATTGCACCCTGCCTTGAGTCGCCAAGGCGCTTCGCAGAATTCGTAGCGTGATGCATTTTCAGCTTTCAGCCACATTTCTTGGCATCGAATCAGAGGAGTGGTGGAGCTATCATAACCCATTCCAATCAGCGGTACGGAAATCGTCACGAGGGCGGGCTGTTGACTCAATAAATTGTTTCGGGTCCGCCTCTTTACGAGTGATATGGCCCAGTAGGATTCTGAACGATTTCCGTGAACAATAGCAGCGAGGTCGCTTATTGCACAGCAAACACCACCTGCCGTCGACGCACTTAGTGACCATGTCTCAGGAAATTCACATGGGAGTCTGGGTTGACTGGAGCCATGGTAGAGTTCTAGGCGCCACGATCACCATGTCCGCCCGCGACGGGGCTCTTCTGCTTGCCTTTATCGCAACATTCGTCACCGTGGTCGCAACGAGGCTCTGGAGGATTGTCACATTTGTATGCCATCAGATCCTTGCATCTGGGGGTGAACATGACGGATTGTACTACCAACGACAACTCATTCTCCGAAATACACCGACACCAATGGCCGCCACTGGGCTGTTCCTCCGTCAGGCTTGGAATTGGCGGGGCCACGCGAACTACCCACTCCTGAGAACACTTCCATGGGCCATTGGCGGAGTTTTATATGTTGCGGTTTTTGCAGTTGCAGCCATATTCTCGTCTCGTATCTCGGACGGTGCCACACAATTCCGATTATTGGCTGCGGGCGATTGTGGTGCATTTGAACCGGCGGACAGGGACGCTCTCCAACAGAAATCAACCTACGACAACTCCATGGCTTCAGTCTATGCTCGACAGTGCTACACAAACTCTTCAGCGGCCTCGTGCAACAGTCTACCAGTCTCTTGGATACGCTGGACGGGAACATCTGTCGAATGCCCTTTTGCGGACGACATCTGCGTGGGATCCACCGGAGCCAGCGCTTTCAAAATGGAGTCGGAGGTGATCAATTCACAATCGCACTTGGGTATCAACCGGGCTGAAAAATATCGCGTCAATTACCGAAGAGAAACTGTGTGTGCTCCACTCATCACAGGGTCCAGGTTCGCCCGAGATGTGAACGGAAACGAAGCAGAGACTTTCGGGTGGGAAGACAACGTTCTGATCAAGTATCTATATGGGAACCTGGAATCTCGGAATTATACGCATATCTACAACAAATATGGACAGAACATGCACACTGGATATGGCACTGGAGTCTACGTCTCATTCGCTCACAGAACCGACAACCACTGGACACCGATAGATGCGTTGGTCCTCGATCACAGGGATATCACACTGATGTTTATCGCACCCAACTCAGTCCTTCATCTGCAGCCAAATGACGACCCTGTTTTTGGAGCCAATATTCCTGTGGATACTGAGGGTGGTACCACTTACTATCAACCCGACCGATACGTAAGCCCTATTGCCTGCGCCGACAGGCATGAGATTTGCAATCCCAACAACGGCATCTGCACTTCTCTTGTAGGGAGTGGTGAGCTTATGTCAAGCGCGCGAGAAGAGCGTTTGGAGTTGAACCCGGTACAGCTGGCAACTGTAGAGCGGCTGCTATTTCATCTTTCGATATCTTCATTCTACCATTTGATATGGACACGCACACAGAGTTTTCTCGAGGCACAAGAGCTGGTGGCGGAATTGACGCAGCTCAAATTGCCTTCCGACCAGTGGAAGAGGGAAATGGGACGCCTTTTCGCCGATGCTCTGTCCAAGCTACAGCACCAAGTGACGGAGTATGCCACGGGCCCCTCAATTGCTGTGCCAGGATCAATCTTCAAAGCTTGGAACGCCAGCGCAAAGAGCTCGGAAGCCCAAGAGCAGGTACAAGTTGCACACGAAGCCATGTGTAAGTCCCAGACTACCAGGGATGCCCAGGGAACACTCAACTTTTCCATCTTGGGACTATCGCTTCTACTAGCAGTTGGATTCATAATTATTGGACTGTCGTTTGTCCTGGAACCCACGACGATCTTTCTACAGAAGAAATCAGGATACGGAGCGACAAAAGCTAAGAGATGGGAGAGAGATGAAAATCTGCAAGTCATGCGCATGCTGTTTGAGTTGAGATATGCGGGCAGATGGAAGGGAAGAACGGACTCTTTCCCAACTACTATATCGAAGGACCGATTCAGATATGATGCGGAGTATCTTGGAGAGGAGCAAATGTACCAGGAAATCCGGCACAATGCAGGCGGGGTCAAGTCTTGAGATGCGAGGAGAGGAGCATGAAATTTGGCTGCAGCACATATCCAGGGCGTCAAGCCTTAAGTGTTGCTCTCAGTCGTGTTCACAATTTAGTAGCCACCAATTAACAATTTCAAGAAAGCGACCCCAGAGGAATTTGCTGGGAATGAATTTGATATCTAAAAACGCAGCGCTCAAACGACAATCATCCGCGCTTAGCAGGTGGAATCCGGGGGCCCGTCAGTGCTACACTCGATGACGCCGTTCGCCAGCTTGACCGATCCTTCTCTCGTGACTAGGTTGTAGTTGTTAGCAACGTTGACTCGGTGGATAAACCAGTACGGGCTACGGCTAGGGATGGCAGGGCAGTTTTGCAAGGCCCGTTGATGAAGGAGAAGGGCTAGCAAAGGCCAATCGTTTTCGGCCACATGAATGTACAATCAGTGGTAATAAGAACTTACTGCTGGGTGTTGTAATTACAGCGACCTCCTTGGGGCTGTTCTCAGGGTCGATGCAAGTTTTGAAGCGATATGTAAACTTTGTGCCTCCGGGAATGCCCAGCTCAGTCGGCCGGTTCTTGATTGCAAACTCAATATCGCCCTTCCTGATAGGCGAAGGAACTCCAGTGCCATAGCAGACTAGATCAACAGCCGAAGCGGCGCCAAGGAAGGACGCGATGGCGGCGAAAACGATTGAGGACTTCATGTTGCCGTTGATGTGAATGGGTATCAAGGTTCCAAAGCGAGAGTGGTGCGAAAGAGTGGCTGAGGTAGCTAACTGAGTTCACCGATTGTTGAGGCCGACATGCACGTCTTTAATAACTTCGACATTATTAAGAATAGTAGGTCCGTAAGGTAAAGTCCTACGTAGGGACATCTCTTACGACGGGTCACGGTCCTCATTGCGGCCGTCGAAAAGTCAATGTCTTTGAGTCATGATTGCATTTCAGCGACTTGTAACCGCTTGGCACGCCGCGAACTCCACATCACTTTGCTCCCGCAACCGATGGGCACATTGAGCCTCTGAGGGTAGGTATGGTCCAGGATCAGCGAGCGCTTTAGAATGAGGTCAGTAGTCACTGAGAATTACCTCTACCTGGGAGACGAGCATCGCAGAACCAGTCTGGCTTTCTCGTCGAAGAGATAAGCCAGAGGAGCTGCACCAAACTACACGAAGTCACGTATCACGTATACTTACTACATGTGGGCACGCTTGTGTCGGGATTTACGGATATTAAGAAAATGAGAAGAGTGATAGGAATTTCCCACGGTATGCTTTTCGTTGATCTTAGTCCTTCTCGTAGTCAAGTACGAGTAATGTGGTGGTAGTTGCACGCAACCCCTGAAGGTGTTAGAGTCCTTCCTCAGTTTCATTTTAACAGCCCCAACGGAGACTTTTGGGCGCCTTTGTATCTGACATTGGATGAACACGTCTCAGCCAATTTATTCGGACCCCAATCGTCCTGACTCTATTGAGCTTATTGCCTGCCCACCACAGGTCGCATTGCGCACCGGCTGCGCATGGCTTCCCTGTCCTAGCCACTCGGTTTTGTACTAAGGCTAAGCCTCCATGGTTGAGACGTCGCATGAATTTGTCGTTCCGTAAACCGCTCTACGGAAAGTTCGCGGTGTCCGTCATATCGGACAGAAGTAGACCAGACAGGCTGCACAGAATCGAATTGGAGCCCTGGGTCAAGACCGGCTACTTTGCGCCTCATATCACGCGTCCCTCTTCGCACAGGTTGAGGTGGTCCGACTACACACCGGCCAACTCAGTCTCCCTGTCTATGCTGTTTCATGACCGAAGCTCTTCAGAGCCTCTAGAAGATGCTCATCTCAATTGCCTGGTCCGTCAGCTGCCATTCAGCTACCGGCGGAGGCTTTAAGTAGTCGTCGTCCAAGGCCATATTGACGGAAGAGTCTTCCTTGGCTAGCGGATAACAGTTACCCTAGGTCTTAGAGTATTAACAATGTATTAATCCTATGGTCCCTTACGTCCCTATCGTCTTTGTCGTCCCTGTTGTCCTTGTCGTCCCTATCGTCCCTGTTCCTATCATCGTCGCTATCTTTTCGTTTTTGTTCCTATTGTTGTTCCTACCTACTACCCGCCCGGATAGCCAGGAAAGAACGGTCCATGGAGCAAGTCGACGTACAGCTCGATATCAACGAGCTTCAACATGTCGTCTGGATTATTGATCCGGAATAGGCGTGGTGAAGGAATGAGGCGTGAGGGGGATGTTGCTTTTCCTGGGGGACGTGTCGTGAACGGCGGCGCGCCTGCCATGGGTCAGCAGATTCCTCGTCCAGTACACCACCCATTCCATGTTCGTGGTCCCGTACCGCTTTTACCCGGCATTGTCACATTTCATCGTAGCCTCAGTCCGAAGACGGGGAAGGTCGTAGTCGGGGACGTAGGTCACGACAATCGAGTTGGGGAAGACCGACCCATTCTCATCCACCATCGTAAGAGTCAGCTGAGCGATCGGGAAACCAGCGAGAACCTTCACGAAGACCCGCGCGCCAGCGATACGCTTGATGTTGCGCTTGTTGGTCGGAGTACCATCAATTTTCCTTTTCTGCGGCGTGTTGTTTTGCTGGCGTGGCATCCTCCGCCAGCAAGCCGACGTGGACAGTGGTGTCAGAGAGGTGGCGTTCTCGAGTCGGGTTGGGCAGGTAGACCTGCCTGTTAGTATTGCAGTTGCGGAAAACTGCTTTGAACACTGCGTCGCGCGCCCGCTTGTAACTCTGGTCGTCCGCCATAGGGTTACCAAGGCGGTTGACGCGCCACAGGATGGGGAGCAGGTCGTTGGTAATCCCCTTTTCGCGGTCGAGCAGATCGTCGATGGACTCTGCTAACTAAACAGAGTCCAGCCGATGGACTGAGGCCGCCTTCAAATTGTTGTGGAGGCGAGCTACGTTTCGAGCTTGCAGCTTGAAGCCTGCGTTGACATCAAGTCTTCTGTCCATCTTGTGGTCGTAAGGTATGCATCATATGGGTCTGTTGTGTTGTTCTGCCTCGGCCTACGCTTGCGTCAACGGGGGGAGGCCGGCGCAGCACCACTCGCAGGCATTGTGGTACGTTGTGCTGGTGAATTGTACAAAAGATGATAACAGATATTGCCTTTGCCGGCATCAAGCTTGAGGGTATGCCTCACGAGACTGCGGGTATCATAGAAGAGGGAAAAGTCCTTAGACGATATACATAAGCAAATAGATTCTAGAATGTTAACATTAGATGAACAATAAGAAATACGCCTGATATTTCTGTCTATGAAACAGGGAGTAGGGGACTTCCATTGCCATCCTGACTGGTGTTGGGACCTAAATTGGGGAAGGGGAACTCCTGTTCCTATCAAGTTTGTATAAGAAAGTGGGAGAAAGGAGAAACTTCTCATACGGATATTGTATGTGATGCCCATTGTTGATAGTCCTTTCATCAGGGTACCTGACCGTTCAGCGTATCTTATTCAATCTTGGTGCAGACACAGGGTCCTCTTTCAATGTTTTGCACCAAGGTACCTTTGTGCTGCGACTTGTATAGTTATTGGACTCCATGCACTCGGTAGCATGAAGCATTTCAGTACAAAACACTACGAAGACAAGATGAAGTCTCTCGGTATTCCTTTCCGATCTGTACGTACCTGTGTAGAGTGGAGTGAACACCTTCAGACGTCATGCCAACTATTGCAAGGGTGCCTTTGATTCTCAAGATGGCTTGATCGCTATTCAGTCCGGATTGGTTCAGATACCTACCAGTCAGAATCCCGCTCTATGCAAGAAGCCAAGTTGCTGACCAAAGCTGAAAGAATGGGCGAGGCAGAAAGGGAAAATAGAACGACACATCAGGCTGTGGCAGCAGCTGGGTGTGCCAACGGCCTGTTTTCCCGTCGCTCTGCTTTCTCCGCTTGAAGATTGGCAAAAACGTCCAGGGCCGGGCTAAAGCCGAGGAAGGTTTCCTCCTGTAATTGGAGCGTCAGCTGCTCAGCGTTTCGATAAGCAGAAAGTCTTCTGCATTGATACATACCTGGGCCACTCTCCCAGAATCAACAGGCGATCAAGGCTCTCACCACGCGCTGCCAGCAACAACACCAACGATTCTCCAAAGCCGTTCACTAACCCTATCACCGAAGAGGCTCGGAGTCAGCAATAACAAATCAAGCCTTCTACCCAGTATAGGAGCCCCCACAATGACCAGAAGGAGTAAGGAAGCGCGGCGACGGGGCAAACGCTGGCAGCGCGGAGTCCTGCACGTCAAGGAGAACTGGACAAGCTCGCCCATGGCATGCAGAATCATCGAAAAGTTGCGCAGCCACAACAGCGCCGACTTCGCGCCGACCAGACTGGTAAACGTTTCGTCGTGGGACGTGATCGAGCCGGCCGGGGCCCCGACCGAATACATGGCTTTGTCATACGTGTGGACGCAGCACCCGGATAGAGAAGGCCTATGACGCACCGTCCAAGAGGCTATGCGGCACACAGGTATCGGCCATGTTTGGATCGACGCCTTGTGCGTGAAGCAGGACGACCCCGGCGACTTGGCCCGCGAAATACCGAAGATGGGCCTTTACTACGAGAGGGCGGCCGGTGTGCTGGCCGTCGTGCCGGAGCTGCAGACTGCCATGATGCAACTGGCGGACCCGCTCGGAGGCAGACGAGAAGGATGGATAGAGGGGCCCGAAGGCGACGAATACAAACTGACGTCCTGGCTGGAAGTCCGCTACAGGCAGCTGGGCAAGCAGTTGAAGATCAGTAAATGAAGTCAAAGGGTGTGGACGTTCCAAGAGGCCGTTCTAAATCAGCAGACGATAGCTTGGAACGGCTGGGGGTTCTGCTCGATGGAGGACCTCGCAGTAGCGCAGATCGTGGAAGCTCTAGGAGGCAGAGCCAGATCGGTTACGCGGCTGGTGAAGAAGGTGTGGGCGGCCAACACAGAGGGCGGCTCTTCGGCCGAGGCCACTACATGGAACCCGTTCCTCCGGCACACAATGAGTCCAAAGGTGAAGTTGGTGGATATGCCAACCTTGTGGAACAACAACAAGGAGACAATGCGGGAGAGAAGAAGACCTCGTGTACGGATACATGGGACTAGTGAGCGATCTGCCGGAGAACATAACCGTCGATTACGGTCTGGGTTTCGCAGGCGTCTACGATAGGTTGATGAGGGGACGAGGTGTCAACCTCACGGTGATGTGCAGCTCGCCTAACGCAGCGTCTGGGAAGTGCTGGATGCCCAGGGTCAAAAATAATCGCTTGGAGATTGAAGCTGATAGACACCCATCGATTGAGAGCTGCGGGCTGGTGAGCAACGGGGGTCTGCTGCAAGTCAAGGGGTTCGTGGCAACGCTGGTGAGTGCGGATGCAGCGGTTCTAGTGCTGAAGCCGGTGCGTCAAAGGCACAATTATGAAAAGGTAGAGAAGGGAGCGGATGATGATTCGTGGTTCGGACTATCCTCTGGCCGACGTTATCTGTCTCAGGAACAGCTTGAGCGCCACACAAATGCGGAGGTGCTCTGTGTGAAGGTGAAGGGCTTAGGGGTGGATTCGACCATGGTGTTGGTGGGACAGCGGTCGGGGAATCGGTTCCATCGAGAACAGACAATGTTACTCGCAGCGGATGGACCATCCGACGTGATTCAAAGTACGTGGGAAGTTGGATTCGAGTCCAGATAGACTGCGCACAAGCGAACAATGCTAGCATGCCGACAATTCTAGTGCTCATTCAGTCCCTCCATATTCTTTTGCCATGTGTGGCAGAACATGTTTTTACTCGAGTCGTCAAGGCTGCCAGAAAAGACGTGGACGATGGGGAGAGGGGTCACCGCGCATGCAATGTTCCCGACGGGGCCTCAGTGCTTTTCCGTGGAGGGCCTTTGAAAGACCGGGCGCTTACGCGTGCCAAGACGGGACCCCCGAAGCTGAGCTGTGATGTAACCTATGTAAGCGCTGATACCATCAGGCTGTCAGTTTTTCTCATGGAGAAGATGTCAGATTCTTGGATTCTTTGATTGGCCTTGAGCCTCTCGGTGCGGGGACCAAGATCCTGCCGTTATTCTTTCCATCTTATCCCTTGCTCGGCCACGGAAGGCTGGGACGCAGGATGAGAAGAATCCCGTATCTTTCTGCAGACCAATTTGTTTTAAGGAGCTTACCCTCTCTCTAACCTCCTGGCACGACAGAAAGCATCGCGATATCTTTTGACTTTTTCAACAATGTCATCAGAGACCGGGAATGTTGTCGACATCCATGCGCCTGTGGATGGCTGGGTGGGTACTTCCAATGATCGAGGAAGTATTGAAATTCTTTGGGACTGTTGCTTCACCGTTCTCCTATGCTGTTGGGTTTCTACACATCCCAATGCTGCATCGCCCTCGGATAAGTCGTGGCATCACTATCTCGACAAGTTTCACCTAGCACTACTAGGCCTGCTAGGACCCGACTTTCTTTTTGCAATTGCCATAGGGCAATTGTCAAGTGCACGAAGAAGTGTAAAAGTATGATGCAGATATTCTGAGTGACGTAAGAATCTGGGACCATCTGACTAAGCTTATAGTTATTCAAACGCGATGCACATTTATGCAATGGGACTTCATGGACGTATCGACATGCCTTCTTCGTCGATATGGGCGGACTATTTTTGAGGAGCCCAGACTTCCAAAAGGGGTTCCCGATCACTGCTGAAGAGTTTCATTATCTTCTGGAACAAGGGCATGTAGAGTTCCCGGATATGAAATCTATGATGGTGGATAAGACCGACACCGCAGACACCTTATCCAGGTACTGATACCTCTGATTTCTCTCACATCTTCATGACGTGTCGTTTCGTAGCTACATGACAGCGAGATGCAGTAGCTGACGATGTGCTAACAGAGTTCTCACTGTTCTCCAAGTTATATGGTTTAGTGTTGGCCAGCTCTCACGGATACACAAGGGGTTTCCGATGACCACCCTAGAGCTGACCGCATTATCATTCGTTTCGGTTATGATCTTCACCTCGGCATTCTGGTTCCAGAAACCGACCGTCGGCAAGCCCAGATATATTTATACTAAGAACGGGAAAAGAGTGAGTGAGATTCGTGCAGCAGCCAGGTTAAAGGTATGTTTACCACCACCCCTGAGTTGATTGAGAGTGATTTAAGTCTTTCCAAGACGCACCCTAACCTCCCGGTCGACGACACGAATTGGTACCGAACTCCTGTTCATTTTGTGAGAGGGCACCCTTGGTTGTTCGGTGCTCATCTCGCATACTACTATCGTTTCTTAGAAATCATACGTGTCAAACTGCTTGCCAGGTCTATGAAGCCGAAGCTCTGGGATCGAGTTCCGCCACCACCATGGGATCGAGTTCCGCCATATGTTTGGGAGCCTGCAGACCCGATTTTCTTGCCACTCGCTCTTCTGGTTGCAAATTTCTTTGGCGCGTCTTTTCTCTTCGCCTGGAATTTTTATTTCCCAACTGATGCAGAAAAGATTATTTGGAGAATCTTCGCGTCATACCAGACCTTCTTTTGCGTACAAGGCAGCTTGTACTACGCCGTCGATGTTTGCAGGTGGCACCGGCGCAACATCGAAAAATACGAGAACCAAACGCAGCCACATGTCATCGAGCACGAGTTAGCGGAGAACGCAGCGATGCCAAACGATCCGGAAACAGCTATCCCGCAAATCTCGCCAAAACTAAAACGGCGCATATCCAACAGGCTGCACCGCTGGGCAATGAAATGGAGAAATTCATCGGCCAACCAAGATCCAGATATGGCGATACCACTTCGTGTTAGTGTGCCGATGTCTGTTCTCCTTTTTTTCTATCTTTGTGGCCGGTTGTTCGTGTACATCGAAGATTTCTATTCTCTCCGTCGACAGCCTGCAGGCGTTTACCTCACCGTCAATCGGTTCATGCCATTTTCGGGATGAGATCACGTTAATGTAGCATTATAGTCCCACAAACACTGAGAGGTCCAAACTACAGTCATATTGCCTGTTTAGTGATGACTTTGAGTAAAAGAGAGGTAAAAAAGAAGCGAGCATCGTATTGAGAACAAGGTTCGGCTCGAGGAATTATGGAGATGATGTCATGTTAACCCAGGCTAATCTAGCCAATGAAGGGGCGCCGCGACGTGCGCAATTCTCCACCGGAGTTATCTGATTTAGATAGTTTCAGGGAGTGGTTTCTTTTTCCCAGGGGCCGAGTTCTCAGGGATTTTCAACATCACGCGTGCAGAAAGAAACGTCTCGGCTTGAAAACTCAAATCGCACTTCAATTTGGAAAATCACGATGCCGCCGTCACGAATGCTGAGGAGGCTCGACGCGGACAGAAGGGCAACTCTTGCCGCTAGATACGGTGTCAGACGGCGTGCTGCTGTGTCCGGTGCCAGCCGGCGCGTCAAAGCCAAGCCGTCCAGCGCGGCCGCTGCGCCCGCTGGCCGCCCCGCGACCGGCTCTAAGCCTGGGATACCCCGTTCATCCACCTCGAATAATGACAAGATAGCATGTCCCATCTCGGTGACATCCGAGCCAGAGCCCGGCCAGCAGACGTTGAGCCAGTCGTCTGCGCAAAACGCCGCCGCGGCGGTGTACTTTGACGCCGACGACTTCAGTGACGATGATGATCTCAGCTTCCAGCTAGCATCACCAGCACAGAGGAAGAAGCAAACCTCCACGCCGAAGACTACGAGAGCACCGCGACCAAAGGGGCCCAAAGGCAATGCTAGAGTATGCTTCAGGCATGAGAAGCAGTGGCAAGAAGAACGCGACTAGTGGCTTGGCCATGCAACTAGAGAGATCAGCTTTTGGGACATGTTGACGCCGTGAGTTGTCTCTGCCTACAGCTTTAGTCATCCGGAGTGCCGGGTTATGCCAAAGTTGTAAGATCTCCATTATCCAAACCGGGACTGACTCTATCCCCAGGGCACACATTGACACACTTCTTTCTTCACAGAAACCTGCGAACGGCTAACCAAGTTTTCTTTTACCCTACACGACGTCGACAGCGGCGCCACCAACTCGGCCGAGAAATTGACAGACGATGACATCGTCAAGATCGCCCAAGCCTGTCCCAAACTCAAAACATTCGATCTACCAGGCGCCTCGGGCCTCTCGGAGAAGTCGTTCCTCGCGCTATGCGAGCATTGCCCTGATCTCACACATCTACACATCAGCAAGGCTACACGATGCGGGGGGAATACTGGCCACGACAAGGTGTTCGAGGCGTTGACGGAACGTCCGGAGTTAGCACCGAAGCTGAAGGAGCTCCGTATCGCAGACAGTAACTTTACGAAGAAAGTGCTCCGGGTGTTTTCAAAGGCACGGCCAAAGGTTCACATCATTCTAATGTCAGTCAGTGAGATCAAAAAATGGGGTGATTGGGAGATAGAACGCTATCAGTCTGAGTGGTGGAGAGGGAAGTGCCAGGACATGGATGGGGTGGCCAAGAGGGAACAGCGGAGATTTGACAGGAGTATGGGTTTTTGTTGAACGATACTGAGTGGCAACGGTCTAAGAGCATCAATGTTATGAGCAACTTTGTGCAAAACCCGGAGGGCACCGTTCATAGTCCAGTTTCATGAGCATGATGCAGTCTTTTGGCTTGTAGCCGCACGAAGCCGTCTTAACTCCTTCGCAATAGATATGAATGTCTCAGCATACGTCACGATACACGGTACGCCACTGTAAATAGGTAGAATACGGCTCGCCTCTATTCATTCCAACCTTAAGAGGTGGCGAGGGCAACTTTGTATCAAAAGGTTGTACATGCTGTGGCAACTCTGACACTCATGGAGATCGTCCTTTGGGCAGGACGATTGGCTCGTAAAGGTCGACCAAACACAGTTGGTCAACCCGTGGAAACGAATATTTAGCTTTGTATAAGTGGGCCACGGCACTTCAGTGCTCGCACCCTGGCGGACAACCTCCATCTCCGATAGCCTCAAGATCATTATAAACATGAAGTTGCTCTCTTCTTCATCGGGAAAATTGAGGAAGGCCAGCTCATGCTCTCGCACCACTATTGAACTTCAGCCTAGGCGTCCATCTCACCTACCAAACACCATCATCTCTGCAGGATCATCGCATGTACAAACCATAGAAGACTCTCCCATTTCGCCCGAAGACATCTTATTATTCCAGCAAGCCATCGCCCTCGCCGACCAAACTCTCGAGCTCTCCTCTGCCGGGCCCCTTTGCCCAGCTACGAAGGAGAAGGCCACGGACCTCAAGGAATCTGCCCACGAAGGCCTATTCCCAGACTCCAGAACAAACGAGCGCTACACCACAGACGACTATCGCTGTGACGTGCGTAATCACACGAGAGATCTACTGGGGTATTTCAAAGACGAAGCTAAGTACCAGGATCTCATCGCCGAGCTGTGCCAAATCTTCCGCGAGCATTATGTCCTAAAGTACATGGACTGTCATGTGGACGACTTGCCAGTAGCGCTCCACAAGCTGTGCGGCGTTAGGAGTGATAGTCACTGCGTGAATTACATCCGCACGCGAACGAATCCAACCTGGGATGAGCTACTGCGGGGAACGCAGGAGGAAGCATTACTCATGTCGAACTATGAGTCCGCGCTGAGGGAGTGTGAGCGTGAGCGTGAGTTGGAAAGGAAGCAAAAGCGAGAGTTGGAAAGGGGGCAGAGGTCGACTCCTAGAAGTTGGAAATCCACGGACGTGGATCTTAATGTTCCAGCAGTGGAGCCGTGGGATTCGACTGCACCTGGGTCGTGGGATTTCCTAGCGTCTGGAATACCATTCTCGGAGCTATGTGGTTCATACGCACCTGTATCATGGGACTCGTTAGCGCTTGGGTCGTGGGATCCAACAGTGCCTGAACCCGAGGATCCAACATCAACGGGTTTATGTGATTCGATATCACTTGAGGCTTCGGATTTACCAGCGCCCGGGCTTTTGAGTTTAGCTGAGGACCAGGACCCGATGGCAAGAAGCCAGAATTCGATACTGCCTCTCGCACAACAGCCAACGTCAATCAACGCAGTACCGACGACCGAATCTTGGGAAACAAACGAGGACCCTGAACCAACTCATATCGAGCAGGATCCCGCCCCATCTCCCGTTCAGGAGCCAAGCCCCCCTCCCGTTCGTCCTCTCACCCCATCAACAGACACCATCAAAAGGATCGCACACCTGTTCTGCGAAGATGGATGGACTGACAGAGAGTACGGACAAGAGCGTGCTGACTTCCTCCAAATCCTCAAGGAAAACACGCCCAGCGGGCGCAGGCAAAGGTACTTCAACCGCTACACGGACAAGCTCTTGCGTGAAGAGTACAACGCAATGGCCGGCCACCTCCGCCGCGACAGGAACCTTCTCACGACAAGGCTGCACCGCGCGGAAGACGCGAGCTTGCCGTCTATTTTAAGCGACGCGGTCAATAAGAAGGAGAAGTCCCTGTTCTTGGTGAATAAGTACATATTCAATGGTTACGATGACCCGTTCTGGAGAGTGTACCCGACAAAGGAGGCTGTGGAGATGAGCGTGTTCCAGGATTACTGGGAGCAGAGGCCCAGACGTCGCACTGACGGTGAAGATGACCCCTTTGGCATACCTGATATGGGTCTCGGGCCATTTAGCTGGTGAGCGGCGTGTGAGAATTAAGCCGGACGAGATTCCTTCGTGTGGCTGGGAAATTCGGTAGTTACGAGTACGAAGACCATGGCTTTCAAAATGAGTACAGGCATTATTGGCAAGTCGTCGTGCCTTGGAGAGGTTAAGCCCGGATCTTCCAGGTCAGTTCTGAGGCATGTTTTACCCGAAGCGTGTGAAATTTTGGTCCCGGAGTTTGTCGGTGGCAAGCGGTAGATCAAGTTCACTCATTAAGACGTTTTTCTCTCTAAAGTTCTATTTCTCTGAAGTTCTTGCTTCTAAGGGCTATCTGGCTTCTGTCATTGCGCCTGTCGCCCATCCTTCTCGTCCCGTTAGGCATTCCTTGCCTTGAGCATGGATTGAGCTCCAAATTGGAAAGCCTCCGAGAGCTATGTTGTTGCTAGCGCGCTATGGCTTATTGTTAGCATTTATCCAAGCAAGTGGGATGAAAACACGCACAACGGCTAGGACAGACACCGTGGTACTGATGGTTGGCGCCCATTCCAAATCTGTAGGCCTGTAGCCCGTTCGTATCATCTTCCCACCAGTTCAAATAGTCCAAACAAAGTTCAACCTTGACGCGAGAATATTCGCGGGTGCGGGGGGTTTTAGCAGGTGCGGGCGTTTTGTCGTTTGAGTTCCAGTTGTGGAAGACAAGTCCCCAAACCAACTGGCGGGCTTGCTCGAGCTCGATGCTGTCGTTGTTGAGCTTCTGTAGAAGTCGGTTTCTGTCCCAGAGCAGGCGGATCAGATCGTCGCCCAACCTTTGCTCCCCGGGCGTTAAGTGCGTGTATGATGCGACCAACTAGACCGAATTCAGGCGGTAACGAGGTTTCAAGTCCTGTTTGGACCGGTTAGGCGGGTTCGTAGCCATGCTGGAGTGGAGTGGTATGTCGATATGTTGTTGGAAAAAGCCAGAAACCAAATGAAGTGGCATGAAGGACGACAAGGACGACATGGACGACAAGGACGACAAGGACGACAAGGACGACAAGGACGACAAGGACGACAAGGACGACAAGGACGACAAGGACGACAAGAACGACAGAGGACGACAAGGACGAAAGAGAACGACAGATAACGACAATGACGACAGAGGACAACAGCGACGACAGCAAACACTAGACGAGGGCGGGAAGAACGGGGGCCAGGGCGTCGTATTCGCTCCTGCTAGTGCCAAGGGGCGCTTCTAGGAAGGAGCGATGTTCTTAAGATAGAAAGAGCGGATGGGAGGACTTAGTCCTTATTCTTCCTTCCCTTATTTATGCTGTTATCCTTAGGCTCTATCGTTCCTGCCCACGTCTTTTCTCTCATCCCCGTCGTCCCTGTTCGTCCTTGTCGTCCTCGTACTTGTTTTTGATACCCTTGGTTTCTTATACCCTTGTTGTTAATGTCTTTGTCCTCGTCCTTCGTTGTTCCCATCTCCTGTACCCAAGGTCATCCTGGTACCTATATCCTCTACGACTGTTCACGGAGCCGTCTCAAGCATACTTACAAAACGCCAATGTCATCACAACATCCCCGCCACGCCCAAGCGTGCTCCTGGGCGGCGAAATTCGGACTCTGCAACCTCCTCGTGGTGCCGCCTGGGAACATATCTTTTCTAAAGGTAGAGCCAGTGCAGAGACGTTACGGCGCGCAAGTGCAAGTGGTGGCGGGCGCTGCGCACGAAGTTTTTCTGGTG
>NW_026517479.1:0-77799 GCF_026319265.1 Colletotrichum chrysophilum | reverse complement strand
ACTGCTGTGCGAAAGATGAGGTTATTTGGATGAGGATTCAAAATATTGTTGTTAGTGAAAGTGGGAGGTTGGTGGTGGCGGTGAGGCATTTTTATTGTTTCGCATGGGGGGGTGTTTCGGAAGTGGGTACGTTGACTTATCAGCGAGTTTTGCTCCACTTCGCAGGTTGATTACGCGAAGCAAGCAGTGCAGTAGATCTAGCTAATCAAATAGTTCTTTTCCCCGAAACGTGGGTATTCGCTTGGATAACCTGAAGTATCCCGCTGGATCGCAAAGCTCCAGGGGAAACATGATAAAAAGCTGCCCAACTAAGCCTCAATCGCCCAGACCGAGGACTTTGTTCTAGGATTTTATCAGGTAGTCTGAAGTCGAAAACACTCGTGTTCTGAACAGCGGTAAGACAATTCGTAAGTTTTTGAAATTCTACTCTCAAGTTTTTTTCAACAGCATGAACCTTGCGAATGTGCGAGGAGGCGTGGTGATCAGGACGTCTCGGAGCAGACGTCGACGGGTTCATACGCCAAATCGGACGCATCGATTTTGAAGGCCGGGCCGGATAGGGGACAGCGGGGGAATTAGCATAATTGTCGCATAAGTGCATCAAGGTGTTATGCACGTAATATGCAACTCACCAGTACCCATGCACAGCACAAGCGTGTCGGAGCTCTCTCATTGGCCTGGTCGAGCGCGCTAGAGCCAGCTGCGAACAAGGCTGCGAAAGGCTGAAAACAATTCTTTCGACGCCCAATCTACGCGATCGGGTGACCGTTGACAGCATTTTTCCCCATCATTTTTGGTCCAATTTCATTTAGACGTCACTCAATCCCAGCGAAATGACATAGCCGCTGCCAAAACGCACCGAAAAGCGCAGCAAACTCGATCGCGATACCCAAAATGGTGGTCTGCAAGTTCTACGAGCAGGGGAACTGCAGGTATGGAAGTACGTCGCGCATCCCCGGTCGCATCGATCAGCCAGCCAAAACAAACCCAATCATGGGCCAAACACGCGCAGAACCAGCACGCTGACGTTGGCGAACCCAGATAATTGCCGGTTCGAACATCCCCGAGGCCAGTCGAACAACCGATTCGCCGCTTTTGGCGGGAACTCCGGAGGAGGGTTCAATCGCGGCGGAAACGACAGTTCGTGCTCATCATTCTGACCCAGATGCGACACTATATACTCACAAACACGCAGCTCTGCCGTACATGCTGTCGAAGGAAACAATCGAGAAGGACCTGACCTCTGAACAACCACAATGGATTCTGTCAGCGTACGGACCGGGAAGGGACGCCCCGGAGCAGCTGTTCGGCGGACCGATGCGCGAGCAGAGCTTTGAGGAGATGAGGCTTCACCATGTCATGGCGACGGCCTCGGGCAACCCACAACAAGCGGTAGGAACCACGATTCGTGTCTCGCCGGCGGGCTGCTGACAATAGGCAGCTCAATCAAGCGCAAGAGCTGTACCAGCAAGCACAGCAGCAGATGAAGACCGCGGTCGGAAATCTGGACGGCGCGATCCAATTCCTCATCTCTGCCGAGCAGAAACACCCGAATCGAGTCGATATCTGCAAACAAGGAACGTTACCAGGCGGAACGACGGGAGAGTTTGCGGTTGGCAAGAGGGCAACCGGTTTGCTCGGCCAGGCGAACCCCTTCGGGTCTGGGGCATCTTCCGGAGCGTCCGCGAATCCGTTCTCTTCTGGTGGCCAACAATCATCAACCTTCGGTAGCGGAGCTTCGACGACAGGTAGTGCCTTTGGTCAAGCATCCGCCCTTGGGCAGAAGCCGAACCCCTTTGGCGGGGGAGCCGCCGCACCTGCCTTTGGCCAGCCTTCGCAACCGACATCATCTTTCGGCCAAGCATCGTCAACACCGGCATTCGGTCAACCGTCTCAGCCGACGTCGGCCTTTGGCAGCGGCGCGCAGAGCTCAACCCCAGCATTTGGCCAGCCGTCGCAGCCTTCATCGGCTTTTGGACAGCCTAGTGCTCTTGGAGGAGGGACGTCAGCGTTTGGTCAAGCATCAGCGCTTGGCCAAAAGCCGAATCCGTTTGGAAGCGGTGGTGCCTTCGGACAGCCTGCCCAGTCTAGCGGAACAGCTACCAGCGCGTTCGGTCAACCTTCACAGCCTGCCGCATCTGGTAGCGCATTCGGTCAACCGTCACAGCCTGGGGTTTCCGGCAGCGCATTCGGCCAACCTTCACAGCCTGGGGCTTCTGGCAGCGCGTTCGGACAACCATCCGCACTTGGAGGTGGGGGAAGCGCCTTTGGCCAGGCAAGCGCACTGGGGCAGAAAGCGAATCCTTTCGGAGGCGGCGGTGCGTTTGGTAGTGCCAGTGGGAGTACTACCAATGCCAGTCCGTTTGGACAGGCGGCGGCGAACACCAACAACGCGAGCAGCCCTTTCGGACAACCAGCGCAGAATGCGACTCAAAATGCGAGTCCTTTTGGGGCTCCATCGCAGCCAACGCAAAGCGCGTTTGGCCAGCCATCTCAGCCCGGAGCAGCGGCCAGTCCCTTTGGTCAACCATCCCAAACCTCTCAACCGGCGGCTGCCAACCCGTTTGGACAACCATCGCAGACCCCGGCGGCCTCCAACCCATTTGGCGCGAAACAAGATGCGCCAGCAAGTGGCGGCATGGACGCACAGCCGACACAACCAACAAGTGCCTTTGGTCAGCCTTCTCAACCACAAGCAGCTGCCAATCCCTTCGGACAAGCCAAGCCTGCCTTTGGTCAGCCAACAGGACTTGGAGGAGCAGCGCAGGCAAACCCATTCGGTACACAACCTGCAGCCCCGGCTGCCCAGCCACAAGCAGCACCTGGAAGCGGGCCGTACCCGCCGGGTAGCTCTAAGCAGCATCCTCCCGTGTCAAGCTACAGCTCGAAGGGAATGGACGGGAGGCTATCAATGTTCAAGGGCAACCCTGTCGTGTACCAGAATAATCTACCCGGTGTGCGCGCGTTAGACGGAGGGTGGAAGCGAGTCTGGTTCCCCGACGGGCCGCCGAATTACAACAAGGACACGGAGCTTCCTGACGAGGCATATGATGAGAAGTCGAAGTTGCAGTGGCAGGCTTTCACTCAGAAGGGCCAGTTCGAAGGGGGACTCATGCCCGAGTTGCCACCAAAGAGGGAGTTTTGCCTCTGGGATATTTAACTTGGCCTGGAGGTTGTCAAGATCGGCGGAAAAGGAACGCGTGCCGCCTTGTACTTTCCATGCAAAGGAACCAGCATTGCAGGGCGTTATATCAATACCATAGGATAATCATAAAAAGTTAGCGGGTAGAGAGGTATTTGACCGGGCGTTTAAACACCGGCAGCACTGCACCCGTCTGCGGGCGTGTCCTGGGACCCGGACCCCGCCGATACAATCACGGCTCTGCACAGCATCACCACACATCACAGCGATAGTTAAATTGGGGTCATTGTTTTATTTGGGTGGTATCTAGACCTCCAAACTCGGCCCGCCGCAGCCGTCTCGCGCGAGAGCCTTTCGGCATCCCCACGCACAGCGGCGCAGCATTCCCAAGCCAAAGCCCATACTGTTCGTCCCTCTTACAACAAGTCCCTTCTCGGTCCCGATCCGCGGCGTGTTTCTTTTTAAAAAGGAAAACTTAGGCGGCGATGGTGACCTCGACCTCGACACCAGCCTCGATGTTGACGATGATCTGCTTGACGATCTCGGTAGGGGCGTTGAGGCTAGAGGTCTGGTTAGCAATGCAATTCTTCGTTCAATGAAAATGGCAAGCGCGCGCGCAGGGCAAAACACGTACTCAATGAGGCGCTTGTGGATGCGCATCTCGAAGCAGTCCCAGGTCTTGGAACCCTCACCGCAAGGGGTCTTGCGGGTGGTGATCTTGAGGGTCTTGGTGGGCAGGCGGACGGGGCCGGAGACGCGGAGGTCCTTGGACTTGGCGCGCTCGATGAGCTCGGCAGAGACCTTCTCGAGGGACTGGACCTTGCGGGAGGAGAGGGTGATGCGGATCTTGTGCGTCTTGGGCGCCTCGCCGAAGTCCTTGTCCTTGTTGTAAGACATTTTTGCGGGATTGAACGGTTGGTTCTGGGGGTTGATTGATGGAAGAGAATTGGGCGAGAATTGGTCCTTCACGACTCGAACGTTGGTTGCGGCAAAGTGATGAAGGCTGGTTGGGCTCGAAAAGAAGCTTGGAGGAGAGGCTGCGAAAATTGCGATCGCGAACTTTTTCGTGGGGGAAAGTTGTAGGGCTTTACCGAAAAGACGCTAGGCCTGTTTAGGAGTAGCGCAAGGTGGGATGTGTACGTACTGCGTGGACCCACTTCCGCATCAAGCTCCAGCCGGGGGTCTTGCATCGACCATGAATCATCCGGCGAACGACATGACAGCTCAGCTAAGCCGCATGCAATAAGATACACGACGACCGCTCTCGCGCAGAGCACCTCCCTCATCCTCCCCGCCTCCTCACAATCAACAATCTCCGCCAACCGCGAGGAGCGATAACCAAAATGGCGACCCTCCCACCTTTCGCCCTGTTTCCATCATCCAAATGGCGCTCTCATCTCACCCCGCAGGACTGGAATGCCCTCATCGACGCCTGGACGACGCTCTCACAGGCATATCTCGCCCAGACCGACGCCCAACTTTCAAAAGCAGTCTCGAAAGATGACTCCCTCCCAGCCTTTCTCTCCACGTTCATCACAGAGGTTGCAGAGGCCAGCCCAGCCGCGACAATAGGCTCATCCGCGCCAGCAAAGGTGCTTCTCAGAACGGCGTTCACCCTCACAGCCCGCCTTCTCACCCTCTCATCACCCCCGCCGATCCCGCTCACGACACCCACCTTTCTCGCCAGCTTCAGCAAGCTCTTCCGGAAAAATGCGCCATCTGTCCTCACGAAGGCATGGAAGGCACACGCCGCCGCCTTTGAGACGTCGCTTGCGGGTTTGAAGAAGTCGCTCACGCAGTCCCTGGAAGCAGGGATGAAGGCCGACCTCAAGTCGCTCGAGAGCAGGCTGGCCGGGCTGAATCACCTGCTGCACGCATCCCCTGACGCTGCGGGCTTCTTCCTTGCCGGGTCAGATTTCTCAGACGGTCTGGTGTCTGCATTCAAAATCACGAATCCGCCATTGCGAAAGGTGCTGATCACAACAATGTACCTATGTCTCATCGGGCTCACAAAGGGCGAGACGCCGCGGTTCGGCATGCTCGCCGACGTCCTCTTCTCTCTCAAATCTGCGGCGGAGACGCACAAGGCCGGACCGCTCAATGTGAACGACTCCCTTCTCGCGGAGCTAGTCACAGTCACACCGGTGCTGAAGCAGCTGCTCAAGCGGGCAGAGGAGAAGGGCGCGGCTTCGACGGCGTTGAAGACGAGGATCTCGGCACTGGAAGGGTTCAAGAAGCCTGGTGGGGGTTTGATGAGGCCCAAGAGGCTGGTGAAGAGGAAGGTCGACAAGGGCAAAGGGGTCGTTGACGCGGAGGATGTGCAAGCCGAGTTGCATATTCACAGGCAAAGCCAGATCGCGCTCATCCAGGACCTATTCCCCGATCTGGGTTCCGCGTTTGTGTCGAAGCTGTTTGATGAGTTTGGTGATGACACGGAGGTTGTCACGTCGCACCTGTTGGAGGATGATCTGCCGCCACATCTCAGAGACTTGAACCGGGGCGAGCAACTGTAAGTGCCATTTTTCTCACTCTACGGACCTACTAACACAAGACAGATCACCCAAGATCGAGCGGCGCTTTGGCCACGACATCGCACCCAGACCCACACCACCACAACTCCCCCAACGCCACAACGTCTTCGACGACGACGAACTAGACAGACTAGACCTCGATGTCTCCAAACTCCACTTCGGCAAGCGAAACCCCGAAAAGACAGCCGACGACGTGCTCAAAGACCGCTCCACCGCGCCCAACAAGGCCGCCATCCTCTCGGCCCTCGCGGCGTTCGACTCAGACGACGACGAGCGCGACGACACCTACGACGCAGACGACGTCGGCGGCACCGTCGACGCCGGCGCCAACGAGGAGGCCGACGGGCAAAACGACGCCAGCGAGGAGACGCTGTTCAAGGCGTTCCAGGCGGATCCGACTGTGTTTGACCGCCAGGCTGCGAACAGGAGGGGACAGCCGAGGGCGAGGTTGCGGGAGGAGACGGGTATGACGGATGAGGCTATTGAGGGGTGGGCGGTTATGCTGGCAAGGAACCCGGCGCAGAAGAGGAGGCTGGAGGCGAAGTACAGCGGCGCGGCGGCGTTTACGGGCGCGCAGACGGAGTTGCGGTCCACGGCGTGGAGGGCTAGTCCTGCGGGATCTGGTGCCGAGGAGTCGGAGCAGGATGGAGCCGGCGGCTCGTCAAGAGGTGGGAGAGGTGGGCGCGGTCGCGGTGGTGGTCGGGGTCGTGGCAGAGGCGGCGGACGTGGAGGGAATGTGGCGGGTCCGACGGGAGACAAGGACACGGAGGCGGCGCGGAGGAGGAAGGAAGCCAGCAAGGGCTCCAGAGCGAATCACAACCGCCGCGACCAGCGCGCGAAAAAAATGGGACGAGGAGGGCTGCCTGGATAAGGGGCTACTGGCAACAGAACTACAGCTAATGTACAGAAATACGGCTAATGTAATCTTTGCCTCTTAGCACCCGGGACCGAACCGCGCGGTATCATTGCAGCTGACCGTTTGCCGGTGGCCGTTGACGTGAAGACCTCGTCGTCATACAGATCCTCCGCGCTGAGCGTTAGGGCGTACGGGCTCTTGACGTCTACGATGCTGGGCGTCCCCGGCTGCGGGGTAAAGCCGAAGGTGTGGACTGCGGCGGGAGATATGCTGCTGGAGAACGATGACCCGACTTCCTCGACCCCAGTGTGCCGGGACCATAGAACGTGGTCCTGTGGCGTCGCAAGCTCTGACGTGCCGCCGAGCGAGGGTAGTTCGCCGTGGTCGCTCTCGAGTCGGCCGATCATGGAGCGGAGGGATTCGCGCGAGCTGCGTCTGCTGTCGAGATAGGTGCGTAGGTCGTAGCACTGTCGGCAACTAGGGTAGACAGGGTAGCAGTCTGACTCGTCTCGGTACTGCGGCAGTTGGGGCCGTCCTTGCTGGTCGCACCGTTCTTGGATATCGTCAAAGAGGTCGCCGACAGGGGTGAAGTAGGTCACGCGGGGGCCGGCCCCGAAGTACTTGTTCCGTCCCCAGAGTTGGCCCACAAGGGCATTGGTGTCTGCGTCGACTACCGCAGCACCGCTGTCGCCTTCAACGCCGATGCCACCGCGAATCCATGCTTCCTCGTCATCGTCCGGGTCTTCGATGAACCATTCGCGTGTAGCCTTCCCTGTACCGTTGTCCTCTCCCCTGACGTAGGCGGGCACCTCACATACCTGTCCGCGCTGTTGGCCAGATGTTCGACCCGTGGAAACAACCGCCCCGCCTGGGACGACTGCCGATGTGGTCTTGATGGGTATCTCTTTGAGGAGGGGCATAGTCTCTGAGGGGAACCGGCGAAGAATATTGGCTTGCTTAGTCTTTGCGGCGATCAGGATCCAGTCCGTCACGATCAGAGGCTGTTCTTTCCCGCAGTCTTCCCAAAAAGGGTCATGTGAGATGCGGGTCGTCTTGAGGTCGATGCCCGATGTTGCCGTTAGTTTACCGATGTTGAAGTCTTTGGATTCGTCCATGGTATCGTGGCGTTCCTCGATGCAGCGAGATCGGTCGCTTGGTGAAGGATGTTGCACGCTGACTTCGCTTAGGTGTTGGTACGCGTCGACGAAGGGATGGAAGTTGGCCAGCCAGTAGTTTCCACCGCCGATGACTAGACATGGTCCCAGAGTTGAGGTACTCTCCTCGAAGTCGTCTGTCCCCGCGATGCCGATGCTGTCTCCCATACACGGGTCCTTGAAGTAATATGGGTTCCGGGCCATGCAGATGTCGTCTGGCATGTCCTTGCTCAACCCTCGGGCCCAGACTAGACGTTCCACGGCGCCGATGGAGAATTCGAAAGATACTGTTGGGCGGTAGATCTCAGGCAGAAGATCTTTCACGTGGGTTGCGATGATAATCCGTCGTGCTCGTGATGGTTGCTTCTTAGTCATTATACAGACGCGACGGGAGCCGGGAGTCTTGCCGCGGGTGACGCTGACGACGTGGTTCGGGCCGCACCACTTGGGGAGAAACTCGACTAGAAAGGGTAGAATGCCATGCTCCCAGACCATGGGAAAGCTGGCGCTCTCAATCAGGCGGGAGATTACCGCTCGAGACGAGTCACTAGGACTATCGGCTGCGCGAGGTGCTTGGCCTATGGGGGTCAGACGAGCGTCTCGCATGTCGGCGTTTACGTACCGTTCTGCCTTTTACGCTTCTTTTCCACAGCTGCTCGCAGCTGTTCTCGACATTTTTTCTTGGCGATCGTGACGGACAGGCTTTGCCTAGTCGCCTTGTCCTCCATGGCATCCTTTGGATTTGGAGCCGTGTTGGTGGATGGTTGTTCGGCGGACTTTTCAACAGTCATGACAGGTACCATCGGCTTCGGGACTGACTCGACGGCCTTCCCATTGCCTTCATTGGCGTCAGGATGTGCACATCTGATGTGGCACTCCAAGATTCTCTTGCTCTGGAAGGAGCTCTCGGTACATCCTGGCGCAGGGCAGACGAGAAGGTGCTCTAACTTGACGTGCCAGGTCAGTCCTTCCTTGGAGGAGAACGCCGGCTGCTCGCAGCCTCCCCAGTTGCAAATGTGTGTGTGTGGACCGCTTTGAAGTGGCTCTTTAGCTCCTGCTCCCGGTCGAAAGCCTTATCGCAGTGCGGGCCGAGGCAGACGAATCGGCTTTCGGCACGCTCCACTGTCCGCTCAGCAGGCGATGGAACGCGGGAACGCGAAGCTGACGTTGGAGCCGGCCACTCAAATGGAAGCTCAGTCTGGGATGGAGACAGCCCGGAGCCTGCCGATGATGGCTGGGAAGTGGATGAGGACGAGTAGGTGACGCTGCTCACGGTGCTCAACGCCGGCGGAGGTGCCTGAGCAGAAGCAGGCTGGAACATGTCAAGTCCTGGTTGGCTGTCTGTAGGCAAACTTTTGATAAAGCTTTGGTCGAGATGCCCGAGTCCCTGGCTCTGGGACCAGGCATTGTCTCCATAGATGGCTGGTCCGCCGTACAGCTGCGTATTAATGAAGGGTTCGTCCGTAGGCGGCCAATAAGGCGGCAGCGAGGCGGGTATTGGCACCGCAGGAAAGGGCGGGCCTTGGTGGATGTGTTTACGGATCTTGTATGGCCGCTCACCGAGAGGATGTTGGCGCCTGGATTGGGACATGGTGAGATTTGAGAGAGGTCAGCCGGCGTGTAAGCCAGGCTGGAAGCTGTGATGAATGGTTCTCACTCCCGCTGGCGAATCGATTGACAGGCAGAATATGGTTAATTGAAGGAGAGAGCCCGAGAGTTGAGGTGTTGCCGGGAAGGCAAGATGTTGAGAACAGCGGGGGAGGACGACGGGAGGAGCTGGGCGGCGGCGGGGAGGGTGGGAAGGTGGTGGTGCGGCACAGCTAGTCTGGTTGCCTGATGAGGGGTATACAGTGCCTTGACTCTAATCCCTGCACAGTGAAACGTGTGGCGAGATCATGGGCACACACAGTAGGAACAATCACTCCCACTCATTCAATACATATCTTACAATCCCGGCGGCCTCATCCGGGGTCAGCATCCCACGAATCATGCGAACCATGACTACTGTGGCCTGCTTCAGATCTATCGACGTTAGATTTCCGTTTTTGTTCATTGCCGAGTTTTTGGTTCCACTGGCGAGCATCTTAGCGGGTTGCTTTCACGAATCTCTCCAATTTCGACTGGCGATAGGCAATTCGCAACGGAGGAGCTGAGCGATTGGGAGATTCAGAAAACCACGTTCATTCAACTACTGTATGTACATGCTGCCCTTCCTCTCACCCTGATCAATTCATCGTAAAGATCATCTTGCCGCAAATCGTCTGCCAAGCCAGTCTGAAAACATGGCGACACTGTTATCGTGGCAATCACGACTTGTGCCACCTAAATCATCCAGGCGGCAAACGAGACAACTCCGACAGTGACAACTGCCAATCGTCGCATAGATCCAGACAGGTTGCTGGCCGCGGAAGTCGAGCTCGAGCCGCTGCCACCAGAGGACGAAGACCCAGACCCAGACCCAGACGAAGCCTTCAGAGTAGCCTGCCCAAAGTCGGCCGAGAGCCGCTCGCACCATAGTCCGACGGTGGAGAAATCAGCCGGCGTCTTCCCGGCATCGAGCTTAATGGTGAGCGTGTTGGTGGACGCCGCCTTGGTGACCTGCTCGTTGGAGATGCGGAAGCCGTTCTTGATGACATCGTCGGTGGCACCCCACCAGTAGAGTGCAGGCGCCGAGGCATCCTTGAGGGTGTAGTCGCTGATCATGAGAGTTGAGGCGTCAATGACGGTCAATGTGCCGCCGAGGCCGCCGTCGAGAGAGGAGAGCTTGCCGGACCACCCAATCTTCTGGGTCATGGTGTCGTTGCCCTGGCCGGAGACGAGGGCAGTGAAAACGGCAAGGCCGGTGAGGAGGACTGAAGTGCTTTGGCTGAACATTGTTCTGAGTAGAATGTGGTTGAAACTAATTGTGAAAAAAGCGTAAAGTTGCTAGAATGTTTTGTTGTGAGTGTGTTCTGAGTGATGAGTTGTGGCAATTACCTATCGAGGCGGGCACGTACGGAGCTTATATACCGAAAAGACTTGGACTTCTTTGGAATCTATTCGATCTTCTTTGTGACAGGACCCTCAAATCCAAGCATCCATGAATGTTGATGTGTAATCGGGCCAAATCCTTTGCAACTTTGACTCTTGCCTAATTAGGAAATTCTGATGATTTGTGGTGATGCGCTAGCAGCAGGTACCCGAGCTTAAGCTTAAAGTGCGCAGTGGCTTGCGTCCTTCAAGTCCAAACGGCGCACGTCCATCTTCGCCTTGCGCGTGACTGACATGATGAATACCGACAGAGATCAGGTTGTCGCGAAGAAGTATCGACGAAACTGAAGAAGAAGACCCGTAATAGTCGTTTATGTAGGGATGGATTCCATAGTAGAGTTTTGGCCTTAGCTTTTGTGACTTTACTCGAGTGATAATAAGATGCGCCTTTAAACTCTCTAAATGGACTGAAAAGCCGTAGGCCTTGGTCTCTGATGATTGCAAAATAGAGACTCTTGTACGTCCATGGAACTCTCCAGTACGGGGCCCCTGGGTAAGGCAGATTCCATGCCAAATATCTTGATTATGATATCAGACGCTGAGGCTGTATTTCCTAAACCTTCGAATCAAAGTACCTAAGACTAGTAAATGAATTCAGTGCACTACTTGGAAGCAAGCCACATTGTGTTACGTCCAGGCTTCTGTCGCCGCGGGCGCTGCGGACGATGCTCCAAACCCAAACGCGCCTCCCTGACACTAACTGTATTGGGAAAGCTTGATCCATCATCACGCCCAACAGCACTCTTTGGAAGTTTTGATCCCTCATCACCAGCCACATGTCAAAGCCATCATTCAGCTTGCGGATTACAAGTGCCTGCAGCTGAAGACCCAACATAATACATAAGCATAATAATAACCACGACCTCAGGATATTGGAACATCATCTTGAACCATTATACATATTGCCTTGAACTCATCAATTGTCTCACTATTCTGATTTTGAGTAAACTCATTATTTGCGATAGCATCACTAGTCGCACAACATGGAAAAACCTATCATCCAAGATCAATACCTGGCAGCGAGGGCCTACTTTCTCTGTGTCATTGGAATTCTTTTCCTCGAGAGCATCATCCGGCTTCCTGCGCGGTTTCGCAGCTTGACACATCGCGGTAAGCCTTTCTAGCTGTATGAAAGACATGTTACACATATACTGACATCCATGCCCAGGCCGCCCATTCATCAAAGCATCATCATCAGGCCACACACGCTTAGGTGTAGCTCTGCACAAGCTATTGACTCTCCCATCGCCCATCCCCATCCTCACCAACCATCATGCCGCCAATTTCCTAAGATTCGCCGTTCTTCTCGGCCTCAACATCTTATTCGGAGTAAACGACAACGAGTTCACCACCGACTTCAAACTCTACGGGTGGCTCACAATCGCCAACGGCGGCATTGCGCTCCTCCTCGCCGCACGGACAAACCTCTTCTCTATCGTCGCCCAGATCCCATCCCCGGTTCTTCTCGTCTACCACCGCTGGATCGGCGTCGCCACCATGGTCCACGCAAGCATCCACTTTGCCCTGAACACCCAGCACTACATCGCCACTGACCAACTTGCTGACTCGTTCTCCAACTTGCGCATCCAAGTCGGCGCCATGGCATGGGCGTCCCTCGTCCTCATCTCCCTCACCTCGGTCCCCATTATCCGCCGCCGATTCTTCGAGGTCTTTTACTACTCCCACGCCCTCTTCTTCCTCTTCGTTGTCGGCGCCCTCATCCACGCCACCAAAGGTCCTGAATTTCTCCTACCCGGGCTTTTGCTCTGGGGTTGCGATCGCTTCCTCCGATTCTACTACAACTTTCGCTCGATCAACACGACCGCTGTGCAGAATCACCACGGAGACGTCGTCAAGATCAAGTTCAAAGGGATGAAGCCGCGGCATCCGGGCCAAATCACCTGGGTCCAGATCCCAAGCGTATCGTTCCTCAACTGGCACCCCTTCACCATCGCGTCTGCACCCCGCGATGATGATGCGACGCTGGCGATCAGAGGGCTGGGCGGGTACACGAGGAAAGTCCAGCGTATCGTCCCGGGTGATGGAGAGACGAGCAGCGAGGACGTGACCACGTGTCAAGCCATGGAACCCAAAATGGGAAAGCTTCGCATACGACTGGATGGACCGTACGGCGTCGGCCGAGTCTGTTGGGGCGAGCAGCCGCTCACAGTCCTCGCTGCCGGCGGCATTGGCATCACTCCCGGCATCAGCATTGCGACTCATCTCATCAAGCGAGCAGCATCTGCCGATGCCTATGCTCTGCAAGGGAAGTCGTGGCATATTCACGTGTTATGGGCCGTCAAAGACGTCGAGAGCATTGAGTGGTTCGGCGACGAGTTGAGAAGTCTTGCTTCGTTGGCTGCCGATCCTGGTGTACCTGCGACTCTGAATATTTCGATTTACGTCACGGGCAGAGGAGCTGTACGGGCGGATGATGGGGAGGACGGGTTCGCAATGGTTGGCCGACCCAGTCAACATGACGTTCCAGGAGAGTTGAGGCAAGGCCGTCCGGATGTGCTGGGATGGTTTGAGGGAGTGAGGAGACTGCACCCCTGTCTGGACGCAACCGTCAATGTTTGTGGTCCCAATCAACTCATCCGGGATGTCAGGATCGCAGCATCCAAGGTCAGCTCTACGAAGAGTACGTTCTACGTTGAAGAGGAAGTGTTCGAGTTCTAGTCGTTGTTGACGGCGTGGCATGTTGGGAGACAGCCCGTTATCGCGGGTTAGTCACGGAATTGGAATAAAGTGCAGCGTTGATCATTCAAGCCAAACTTGGACAGGAATTTTTCATGATCAATTGAGCTTTAACCAAGGTTCTGTCTATCGAGAAAGTCTTTGCCGAGCGCCCATTGCTTAGTTAGGGCAGCTGACGGTGTTGCCGCTAATGGTGCAAGTTTGGCCAAGCTTCTGATGGCAGCTTCCGGAAGTGCACTGTCTGATGTCGTTGCCCTCGGCACAAGCTCCGAGCTGGATGCAGGTTGCGGCCTACGAAAAGCTTTAGTTATTGACCGTGATTCGAATTTGGGCTTGACACTTACGGATGCCGGAACTGCGAGGGCGGCGGCGAAGGCGAAGACGATCTTGAGGAACTGCATCTTGATAGATTTCCTCGTACTGATTAACAAATGGTCGTAGAGTGAACTTATGTTGGAAGGATAGGTCTGAGTGATTATAACTTATCGACTAGCTGTTGCGGGTATGCCCTCTTTATACTCCATCCTCTTAATGTTCAAGGATGGCAGCATTGGCATTCAAAACCATGCAACCAAGCCCGGCGAATGTTGTCAGGGTGTCTGGCCCTTGGCAGCCTGCACATCTGCCTCAAGTCCTCGATAGCTACCAATAAAACTAATGGTCATTTTCAAACTCTAAACGGCGACATCAGCTACTGCTTTTCCGGGACGACCGAGATTCAGGTTGTCTGAAGAAGGACTTTGATTGAGGTCTGGGCACTCAGCTAAAGTTTGCAAGAAAGCCACGGAACTCGCGGACAAGACCATGACCCGAAGGACCAAGTTTGAGATGGTCTGTCGGCCAAATAGCTGAGCCGCTCAACCTTTTAGTCTCAGAATTCAAGAGCCCCTTCGACTTAGTCGGATATTCGGTCTCGGTTACCGTATCCAGGGACCAGGGCGTTCATCTGAAGCCCACACCATACCGAAATAGACTTTTGTGTCACCAGGCGCCAGTCAGAGAAGGGGGTGATGTTGGAATAAGACACCGGCGGGGTCCCCGCCGAGCGCCTTGTCCGCGCGGGTTCCGGAAATTTTGGTCGGCTCAAATATCCGTGGAGGCCGTGGGAACCCTGGATCCCGTGGAAGGGTCTCCCATGAATCGCGGATCTGCATATCTGGAATCATCTATTCTGAGAATTACACGAGCCATTTGGCAGCATGATGCCTCAGTTCGTCTCTATTGAATCAGGTTGTCCTTGGTTGGGTGTCAGGGCTAGACTGAACTATTATTCGCAAGGGCTTGGGGCTGAAACCACCCGCCTCCATATGTGCCTTTGGCAGGTCTGATGTCTTCTAAAGCTGCAAGCTTCTACATACAACAATTTAACGAGTCATTGCGGCATTGTGCGATACTGAGAAGTAAGCAAAAGTAATCAAAGCGAAACTGCGAGAATTCTCGCTTGGGACGTAATTGAGCATAACAAGAACAACGCAAGAGCCAGAACCATCAAAGAACGAAGATATCCAGGACATCAAAGTGAAATGAAACTTTTCATTACGAGTGAATGAATATTTGGATCCACAGACTCGATAGACGGAGACAATATCAAGACTTGCAATGGATAGTAGCAGAGACTGACGAGAATAGTACCCTATATAAAGTTCATCAACGCGAATTTTCGATCCATCGAAACAACGAAGAAATATCTATCCGAGTCGGAGAGTGATAGAATAGACTCTGTTGCTGCCCGTTAAAAGATGACCACGTATTTCATCGAGCAAGACGACAACCAACAGGCAATTGATTACCTTCAGCGACAAAGTTCATGGCGAAAGCATAGCATCCAAATCGTTCAATGCTGTGTAATTTTACATCCATTCGTGATATCAAATTTCGAGATCGAGAGGCGTTTTATCTAAGCTGCACTACTTCACACGCTGGCGGTCTGCAAACCCAAGTACGCGAATGAGACATTGTCGCGTTAATTGGCCGCTTATCACAGGAGGAGCGGGGGAGGGTACACCACGTCACACACGCATGCAGTCAGCACATCACGCAGGGCGAAGATTGCTCGAGAAGAATTTGCCGAA
Source organism: Colletotrichum chrysophilum (assembly GCF_026319265.1). Taxonomy (NCBI): domain Eukaryota; kingdom Fungi; phylum Ascomycota; class Sordariomycetes; order Glomerellales; family Glomerellaceae; genus Colletotrichum; species Colletotrichum chrysophilum. The sequence goes on along the minus strand of NW_026517479.1, from coordinate 62,317 downwards.
TAGGCATCAAAGCTCCAATCCCCCTCACAAAAACAGGTCGATGTTGCATATTTCCCTCACCGGACTCCGGTCAACAACATAAAACAGAGACACCTGCGCCACAGCGCTTTTTCTTAGGAAATCTCGTCATCTGGAGCCGGCCAGAATCTTTGTCTACTATGGAGCCTGCTGAAGTCGTTGACAGCCTTCGTGGCTTGGTGGCCGTCGCCGACAATGCATTCCGAAGCACATACGATTTTGCGAAGGACAAGATTGACCCGTTCATGGACATCAAGAGGCGAGACGAAATCCGCCGCGTTGCAACCGAGATCCAAGATCTGGCTGGATTGCTGCATCGACTCACTTTGGTGGCTTCCACCTTTGACGAAGATCACAATCAGGTCCTTGATGATGTTTATGGCCTCCGCTCACCGAAACTACCGCAACAGGTATTCACTTGCCGACAGACACTGATAAAGCTCGAGGCGAGCTTAAGTCGTAGGAAGCTTACCTACGATGTCATAAAACAGGAAGAAGATCTCAAATCACGAGCAAAGCTGAGATGGCCCTTCACGACAGCATGGACCGTTGACTTGGTACAAGAAATTGGTCAACACAAAGAGGCTGTTACTAGAGCTCTCCCCTCCAACTCCATGAACGAACTGCTGCAAAGCTTTTCTAAAGGGAAAAATCGACATTCTCCAAATCGCAGAGAAGTCATCAGAAGATTCGTGATGGGCCGCTGCAGGTACTCAAAGGAGAACTCCACCGTGACGTCGTTCTTCGCAAGGGTTGACCATCTTGAAGTCCTTGCGCGGACTGTCAGCAAACGAACCAACTGGACAGAGTATGAGATGCTGGAACATGAACCCATCCGACGCTGGATAGACCACGGTAATTACAACGACAAAAGCTCCCACCTTTGGATCACAGGCGGCCCTGGAGCCGGTAAGACGACCTTTGCCGCCACGCTCATCGAAACCGCGATGCATATACACTATTCTGATCAAGCCACCGCGGTAATCTTTGCCTTCTGTCGATTCTCAGACCCCCGATCCTACGAATGCTTTTTTTTCCTCAGCACTCTTCTTGCCCAGATTGCCGTACAGCACCCATCGGCAATGACTACACTCGGGAAATACTACTCCGAGTTGCGAACTCGAAGACTAGTCGAAATCCCGACTATAGAAAGAATGAAGGCAGTATTCTTCGCTATGACGAAAGTATTTCGGCAGATTCTATGTGTCGTTGATGGAGTGGATGAGTGCCCTGACGAGGGCGATGCCGTCACGCAATTGATGGCTTCATTAGCTTCAGGATCTGGCAACTTCAGATTAGCCATGGTCTCGCGCTATCGGCAAAGAATAGAGACCACTCTCAAAGGTAGCTTTGGCGAAGCGCTTTGTTGCAAGGAATTTGAGCCCGACAGAAACCAGCTGGAAATGTTCGCCGCCACCGAGATTGAGAAGATGGCCATGGGGGCGAATTCAGTCTTCCATAACTTGCAACTGAAAGACAATGTCATTCAGAGCTTCGGTCGTGTTAACAACCCAAGGTAGGTGATGTAACCTTAAGCTGTCGGAGAGTGCAAACTGACCAAACAGAAGCTTCCGGTTCGCATCTTGCTCCATCGAGTATATCGCACGATACGCCACGACGCAAAATTTGCACGAGATGTCGAAGACACTTCCGCAAAATCTGGAAGGGATATACAAGCTGACCCTCCAGGGCTTCAACGAACAACCGGCTTCAACCAAAGCTCTGATTCAATCTGCTCTTCAGTTGACCGCGTTCTCGGACCCTCCACTCACGAGCCATGAGATTTGCCAGGCGTTATCGGTGGCAGGCATACCCGGGCTGGATGCCGATGAGTTGCAATACCCTGAAGTCGATGAAAATGAGATCACGGATTCATGTGGCATATTCCTGACTAAGGCAACCCACGGAGAAGAATTGGGGCTAGCACACCATACGATCAAAGAGTTTCTGGAACAAATCGACCCGACTGACTCGGAATTCGCGGGATACCATCTGTCCAAATCTCGAACTCGGCGCCTCCTTGGTATATGTGCGCTTCGCTTCTTGTGTCTCAATCACTTCGCACGGCTTCCCAAAAGATTGAACTCTGAAAACAGCTTCATGTGCAACAGGCGGAGGCGACTACCATTTTATCGATATGCGGCTTTGGTTTGGCCCCGACTAGCAGACGAGCTTTGGGACGACGAGGAGTTCAGACAACAAGCTATGGAACTTTGCAACCCCGCGCAAACCTCGAACTTCAAAGCATGGTCCTTAGAAGTCTGCCACTTCTACCGCCTTGGAGGCTCCTGGAATGGCTGGGTCAACGATCGGTTCGAAGACAAGCCTTGGAGTGTGGGTACTCACTATGGGCGCAACAGGTGGTATAGCAGCAGTGATTCCTTGTGCTCTGAATCCACGGAAGCATGTACAGGACCGTCCGGGTCCCATTGGGGCACATCAAAATCCCCGGCATCATCAGAATCCCCGGGTTCAGAGCTCTCGAGACCAGAGGGACCCACAATACCAGAGGAGCTCTCGAGCTCAGAGGAATCCTCGGGATCAGAGGAAATTTTCGAAGCCGGTAGATTAAGATCTTGGCTCTGGAGACAGAAGGAACACACAGACTGGAAATGGCAAGAAGGTCAAACGAGACGTTTGGCTCATTTTATTCGACGCGGCGACTTCACAACGCTACATATGGCCTGTCTTTTAGGGTTGAACCGTCTTTGCGATTCTCTGCTCGCAGATCAGCCTGATGTAAACCAAATGAGTCGGATAGGCTCACCATTGCAATGCGCTCTTGGAGGCCCGTTCCTCATTGCGTGCCACGATCTATCTACCAGGAAGACGAACAGAACATGGAATAGGATATGTGCAGCGGAGAAGCCTTCGATAGAGCTTTTGCAGACTTTGATCGAAGCTGGAGCTGATTGCACAAGACCTCTTCCAGCCCAGTATTCGTGGAACTCCATGGGCGCTCTGGGGCTGAAGTCATCTGAGTGGGCAGGAGACTGTCGAATCTTTGCCGAAATTGTCAAAGGTGGTGCTCAAATGCACGACGACGCCATCTGCACGTTTCGACTAAGGTGCCGGGAGTGGACCAAGTACAAAAAACAGCAAGCAAGATTAGATGTCGCTGCCATCCTGGAGATTCTTGAAGACATGGTTTTGCGGGGAGAGGCAGAAGCTTCAGCATATCTCACAGCATTCCGAAGTGTTTTCATAGATATGCACGACATCGATGTACCGCTGCCTGCTCTTGAGGCCGTGACGGATGACATGCTTGTCAATAGGATGAAAAAGGCGATTGAAAGTGACTCCCTGAGCACCTTGAAGGAAACCGGCCAAACAATACGAGGTCAACTGGTCCTTCAGGGTGACATGCTGGATGGCCTGCTTGACCACGCGGTGACAAATCTTGCCGCCAGCTGCTTAAGCTTTCTGCTCGATCGTCTGTCTGGGTCCGAAAATGAGAATGTCAAACTGGGAAGATTGCTGCTCAGATGTACGGGGAATCAGTTCGAGGACGTCCTGGTGAGCCTTCTGAAACATGGGTCCAAGGCAACAACCACCGATCAAAAGGGTCGCAACATTTGGCACCTATCGACCGTCGGGCGTATGTCTGGAAGAATCCTTCAGGTGCTGATGTCGACGCATGTCGGAAAGGAAGATCGCGAAATAGCGTTGCATGCGCTTGATAACATCGATGGGCGGACGCCACTGGCCAGCGCCCTCTTTATGGGTCATCCGGACTATCATGGGGCCAACATCATCCTTAAACACTGTCGATCGAGTAAAGACATGTTACAGAGCGCTCGCCCCTCGGTAAATGCCATCATTGCAGGTATCGATTCACCCCAAACCCTACAACAACTTCATAACCGCGGCGTTCTACCCGTTCCAGAAGATGAGACGCCTCTGCATCTTCTACAGCAGAATGTGCGTATAGACGTCGTGAAGCAGCTTCTGGCTATCTATTCGTACCAAGATTCTTTGAAGTGGAAGAGCCCTGTCAGTTGTTACCTAGCCTCAAGCTCATTTTCTACCTACAAAGAGGACGTTCTCAGACTTCTAATTTCCACAGAGCTACTTCTATCATTAGGCTCACACCAGCGGAGCATATGGTCGATGATTATTGACCATCTGTTGGAAGTCTTATCTCAGCCTCCGCCGTCAGGAGTTCAATGGGCGTCGGATTTAGTCGATATACTAGTCGACACGGGTTGCTTGGCAAACCACGAGACAGTGTCTGGGATCTCTGCTCTCAGGGAATTGCAAACCCTCGTCGGTTCCCACCTCCCCGAAAGCCCAAAAATCAAAACCAAACTTGTCATGATATTGGAAAATATCTTAAGCTCTGTGATCGACGCCACGACAGACTACTCAGATCTGAAGGGAACGAGTCTAGGACTACAGCTTCTGCACTGGGCTGTCGTTCACGACTCTGTTTACCTTGTGGACCGTCTCCTCTCACTCGGTGTGGACGTCCATGCCAGAAGTGGTTCCAGGGGAGAGTCTCCGAATGCACTTGAGCTCATCTCCGCTCAGGGAAACAACCAATCCTCCGTCAGGATACTGACAAAAATACTTCAGAAATCAGACAAAGCTCGAATCAACAGTCTCCACCGTTGCGAGAGAGGGGATGAGCTCGCTGGTTTGCTGCATCTCCACGGATGCGCCAAACCTAGACTATCCTCTCCACGAACGCCATTATTCGAATTTTGTTTGCCTACTAAATGGGGTCGTGTTCAGCCAAAACATCTTGGGGGCACCGTTAATCTGCTTGAAACTGGTGGCTTTGCTCGTTTTCGAGGGCCGAGCCTTGCGCGAGTCACACTTCTGCAATCGCTGCTAGATGAAGGATGTAATCCAAACACCTTAAGTCAGCCAAGCAACAGGTCGCCACTGCTCATCCATATCATGGCTGGAAACCTTGATGGCGCAAGGATTCTCCTCAGAAGGGGAGGCGCACCAAGTCTGAGTATCAGCGACGCTTTCGGGTGGACTCCAGCCGCATGGGCTTGCGCCTACGGATGGACCTTTCTCTTAGAAGAAATGATTACCGTCGCCGGCGATCAACGACTTTGGGACTTCGAAGTGACCATGTGTCTCAAGGAATTCCGCATCATGGGCGTCAATTACAAACAGGTGAAAGCCTTACATATTGCGACAATAGGGTCGGCGGAGACGGTAGCATATCTGCTCGATCAAGGATACGCGACTGATCTTGACATCACTACATCAAATGGGACGACTGCGCTACATATAGCCGCAATTCTTGGGCAGCATGATTCGATCACCCTCCTCATATCCCGGGGTGCAAATATCGATGCTCAGGATCAGGGAGGCTTTACGCCTCTTCACGCGTCTATATATCACAGCAACGACTCAACGACAGCATTGTTGCTGAAAATGGGCGCAAAGCACCTGAAGAGTAAGAATGGAAAGACCCCGTTAGACATTGCCATTCATCGAAATACCAAAGCCATCATGCAAATGGTGCAAGACTCCGTCCTAGCTGCAGCAGCTACTGGGAAAGATGTGGCCTCTCAAGAGAAGCAAATGAAGGCCACAGTATTCGCAGGCTCTATGCAGTATGCAATCGACAGAGATGATGAAGAAGATGTGGTAAAGCTTCTAGATGCGGAATGCTCGCCAAACATCATCATGAGTTCTTGTCGAACCTGCTCCCCTCTTCTCTATGCCTTAGGCAAAAACGACGTCCCTGAAGGCTGTGTTTCAGTTCTCATCAGTAGAGGGGCAAGCTTTAAGGGAATGACATGTCGTCGTCACGGCAATAGTAAACGGTACAACGCGGTTACTTGGCAAGGTTGGCAAAGGGGCTCAAAGATTCAAGATGGCAGTGGCAGTTCATCATCTGATTCTTTGTCCTCCCCATCTGAGGGCAGCACTTCAGATGATCAAGCGTGGCCTTTCGTGGTTCCACAACACTCGATTTCTTTATGGATGGCGGGAGACCCGAAAAGACCCTCCTTACCTATTTGGAAGCTATTCCCCTAACAGAACTCGTCTGGCTCGTCAATAATTCGGCCACAGCACATCGGGCCATTAAACGAAAGTCTAACGATTCTTTGGCGGCCTTACTTTCGCATTTGAAGCGAGTTGAGTCTTCTCTTGGTCGCAATTTAGCAAAGGAGGTAGCCACACAGCCGGAAGGCGAGAGCGGCAACACCCCCTTACACCTAGCGGCAATCAAGAAGAATGTGGTCGCGGCGAAGCTTCTTATCGCGTATGGAGCGGACCCAGACGCCGCAAATTCATCGGGCATGACCCCTTTGCACCTGGCGGCGGATCGTGACGGTGCCGCGATGGTGGAAGCTTTACTCGACCAAGGTGCTTCGATCGAAGTTAGAGACGGCCGAGGTCGCACAGCGCTCCAGGCAGCTGTCCTCAAAGACAACATCCACGCGATAGAAGCACTGCTAGCCAGAGGGACGCGGATTGAGGTCAATGACGGAGGCAATAGGTTCATATACCTGGACAAAATCAAGCCATTCCGTATGCTGCTGGCGGCAGGCATGAGTATCAATCAGCCAGGGGCCTTAAGCCTCCCTGTTTGGTCGTCTGCCCTGCTCAAGGTCGAGGTAGCGACATTTCTTCTCAACTCGGATTTCGCTCGAGACATTGCTGTTGACCCTCAAACGATGGTACTCTGGCCTTCCTGGTGGCAGGTACAGGTTTTCGAAAAAGAATCCAGTCGGCGATGCCTCCCACTATTTTACCGGCGCCTGGGTCCTACCTTCTTGCGAAGGCTGGGCCAGTTTGAAGACACAACGAGTGAGAGCCGAAACTTCAGCCTCCTTTGTTTTGCGGCACAGCATGGCCGTGTTGATGAAGTTAGAAATCTGTTGAAAATGGGACTGGATGTGGAGTGTGAAGGGTCAGCTGCAGGAACAGCATTGATGGCTGCTGCACATGAAGGTCGAGCGGATGTGGTGAAGATACTGGTCTTTCACGGTGCGAGAATACATTACAAGCGGGCAGAATTCTGGGTGAGCGCATTGGATTCAGCCAAGTGCTTCCCGAAAATCGTTGAGTGGCTGCTTGTTGGTAGGTTTATTGAGCAAGGAAAGCTTCAGATGCCGGCAGAGACCTCAAGCGATTTCACAGCCGGAACTCGACCTTGGAGTGGTGTGCGCCGGGGTGTCTTCTTGTTGGAAGGGAAGTTCCAAAGAAACACGAATCAGTCAAGCATCAAGTGGCTGCAAAGCTTACAGAGGGTCAAAAGAATGATGCGAGGAACGGTGGCAGTCTCCGAACTGTGGATACCGGCGTTGGGCTGAGTAACGGTGATGAACCTACTAGTTATTCACACTCGGTATCTCCCTTCGTCTCAAATGATTTTTGACCAAGAGAATATGAATACGATTGAATAAGCCGAATGCAGAGTACCACCCGCTCTGGAACATGCCCAGATATGCTCATACTGATGTTTGCGGGACCGTGGCGCCCGCTAATTCCACGCCTGAGACATCATCTTGACCTCCGTGGCGGGCTGAGCCGGGCGGCTGCAGGTGAGCGGCTGGATTGCATAAGTGGCATATTGCCTCATTCCTGCAAAACAGATTTACCCCAAAGCGGTGCAGTCGCGTCTGGTGTCGATGGCGCCACGGCAACCTCATCTCAGGTGAACATCAACCCCCGGACGTCTCCCAGCTTCTAGCTCGCAGCTTTCACACTTAGACGTGGTAATATCTCCCGTAATGAATACCGACGGATGCGCCATCGACGGCAATGGAGATTTATACGGCCTTGGCGTGCGCATCGGCGTCTACTGCCAATGGGTCTCGTCCTGGATCCGCATGCTGGTGGACGAGGAGAGCATCGAGGATGTCCACGGGGTCAACGCCATATTCGTCTTTGCAGTCATCATCGCCACGATCTTGGCGCAGGTCCATCGCGATGTGAAGCCGATAGAGTTGTACATCATGCTGCAAATCTCTCTTGGTTTCTTCATCACGGTGCTCAGCACGATAGGAGTCCGGAATCACTTCTTGCGACCGAAACGAGTCAAGCTTATCTGGCATCACTACCAAAAGGTCGTCGAGAAGCGCAGGCAAAATGCGGAAATGGGGGAGAAGATTTGGAGTCGCCATCGGTTCAAGCAAATCTTCAAAGAAGAGCGAGAGAGGAATAATGTTGTCAAGGCGTTCTACCAGTCCTTATTTAGGATGGGCCGCGAATACCTCGAAGATGCCGCTGCGAAACAGTATCTTTCCAACCCAACTTTCGAGGTCCCTATCGAGTACCTGACTCCATTCAAACCTCGTAACATTTCATGGGTTGGAGTTGTATGGAGGACGGCCATTCTCGGTGTCGTGGCGGGCTTCAACGTTTATTTCTGGTTCTACATCGCAAACCAACCGAATGCTGATGACGGTTGCGGAGCCCCGTTTCTTTTTCTCTTTTCGATGCAACATATCAACAAGCCTGTGTTGGTTCTTTCGCAAGTTGTCGCTATCATAGTTGTCATTGTGGTTTTGCCTTTATGTCTCTTCCTAGTATCGGCGGCGGCTTTCCTAGTCACTCTTCTAAGCTTCTGTGCCCTACGCGACGTGGTTTACTTGGTCATTCCGAGGTCGACCAGAGTTACCAAAAGTCTCCGATCAAGACTCCTCCCGTTTTTGGAGCGAGTGGAATATTACTTGAGGGTTGGGGAGTTCATTCTTAAACGGACACCGAGCTTTAGAGTGTTTGTGTCTGTTATTTGGCTCTTCATCCTGTCTGTCCAGCTTCTGTCATTCTTCACGAAACTGTCGGATCCCCATAGTGTGAGCATTCACGATTCTGTCAGGGCTGCCATTTCGCTTTTCACGCCGAAGCAGTATGATGATCGTGGCGAAACCGACTCTGCAGTCTTGGCCGAGTGCGAGACCCATGGGGAACACCAACTTGGGTGAGTCTTATTGACCCCTGCAAGAAGTGATAATTACTGACGTTGACATTAAGCAACTCCGTTTGCTTTTATCTAAGCGTCACGTGGAATGTCCTAGTGTTCCTAAGCATTTTATGGTTCATCCTGTCCATCGAACTTACGTTGGGGTGGAACCATGTCCAAGACATCAACGAGATTAAGACAACAGGTCAACTGATTCCCTTCATCATTGGATGCGTCAGTACCTGCCAAGTATTGAAGCAGGTCGCGCTGATCGGGCTGCGAAAGGTGGGTGACATTGGGAGCTGCTCCCCACACTCTCTGCTGATGAAGTGTAATAGATGTTCCCGGATTGGGCAAGTTACGAGCTCGAGGCTGCATACACTGCAAGGGGCGGCATCAAGTTCCACATCAACCATAGTCCACGTGATGACGAGGGGATTTCAACGAGCTCAGAGACGCGGATGGCCACGGGCATCGCCTTCAGGGATGTTGGGTATGTTGAGTCGGGTCAGAAGCCGTGATGATGGATGGAGCTGTGTGGGAACGATACTTCCATAGTCCGAGATAGTTGCAAGGGGTTCATTCTTCAGAAGTGCGGAACGTCGCCTTTGATGACCGTGACGGGTAGACGAGCAGCGAGGCATTCCAACTCGGTGACGGAGATGACCCCGTTCCAGACCGTTGGAGATCCGCACGTTACGACGCAGAAAGCAAACATTGAACACGGTGTGACACGAACACACGCAGGCCAGGCTCAGAGTGCCCACGTTGCCGCGTGGGGAGGGAGGTGAAGTTCCATGATGATCAAGGCGTTGAGGCGGCCGACCCGACGCAGTGGTTCAACTGCGGTGTCACGTTGAAACTGTGCGGGCTTTGAGATTTGGCGGGCGTTCCGTCTAGAAATTCGATAATCCTCCCCACGTGCAAAGGCCGAGCGTAACAAAAGTACTGGACGCAAGCGTCAATATTTATTGCAGAGCAAACATTGGCATCCACTGCAAGAAGCAAACATTGGGTTCCAACAGGCATTTGGGAACCAAGCTGTTGGTACCGGGGATGCAAACCATGACGTCCCGATGTCTTACCAACACCGCCAGTTTCACAGAGCGCAACACCGAGGACGTGGTTTGGCTTTTGTTGCTAGAAAAGCCTCGAGTTCTTTTCGCGGCTCTTTCTTGATATCGATGTTTTTGTCATGGCAGTGTTTTGGGGGGATTCTAGAAGAATGTGTTGGTTCAGATCGCTATTTCCGGGCTGCAGTGACGCTGTTGGACGGTGGAAGAGGGGAACGGACGGGGGTTAGGACTCAGGGACCAGGGTTCAACAAAGAACAATGTGGTCAGTGGCTGCGGCACAGCCACCCCTGAACTCCCCGAAGGCCAGCGTCGAGGCCATTTCGAGTCTACGGCCAACAAGTGGGAGGTGGGAGGACGCGGGAGGGGAGGCAAGGAGACATGGAAGAGGGAGGGGAGATACCGGAGTACGTGCCCGCTCACCGCAAGGAACCAGCAGGCGATGTGACAGTGTCTGCGAGTTAATTCCCCTTCAGCTTAGCTCAAGAACAGCGAGAGAAAAGACTTTCAGCAGCAGCTAGCACCAACACACCAACACGCACACACACACACACCAACAGCGGCTGGTCTAACACTCACTCTCTCTTCCCTCTCTTTCTCTCTCATCTCAAAACAAGAAGAGTCAGGGGCTTAGTCAGTGCTTGGAGTGAACAATGTTTGCTTGTGTTCGCCCCACCCGCACGCCGTCTCAATTTCAACATCCAGCCGCCCGCTGCTGATGCTGCTGCTGCATCTCCTCAACCCCCCATTTTATTCTTGTTGGAGAACCGGAAAAGCAAGGTACAGGACCAAGTGGGAAGAAAAAATTCCCAAGAGACACGTCGAAACTGTAACTGTGTGTCCCCGTGTTGCACAAATACCGTCTCACCCCGAACTTTCCACACGGAGAAGAAGAAATCACACACACGGCTCGGACGCTTGCATCTTTCAAGACACACTGTACATAGCCGCGCCGCACTGCACCGCACCGCACCGCAGGACGTTGGACCTGGGACCCTCCATCGCCTGTGGATCTGCACATCATCGACAAGGGAGGGAAGAAGCACTGGCAGAGACAGACGGACAAAACAGCAGCCAGCCAGCCAGCACCGCACACCGAGGAGAGGGAGGACTCGGCCCGCTGCTGACCCCCCTTCTTTTGGTTTCCCCCCCTTCACTCACCGAAGACGCACCGCCAATTTGAAGCCGAATGGGAGTCCCGTGACCCGGTTGGGACGCGCCCCCCTCCGCCCTCGAATCTCGGCCGGGAAGAGAGTTGAGAGTTGAGAGTTGAGAGAGAGACCCCTCTGAGAGTGTGAGGGATCATGAGCGAAGACAATCACCCTCACGTCAACGGAGACGGCAGACGGCACAGCGAGCCCAATTTCAAGCGTCGGCGCGTCACCAAGGCCTGCGACTTCTGCCACCGCAGAGGGCGCAAGTGCAAGCCGGTCACCGAGGGGAGCGGGGTCACGCCCGTCACCGGGCCCGACGGCCAACCCTCATGTCTGACCTGCATCGAGCACAGCGCGCAGTGCACATGGAACCGTGTCGCGGCAAAGAGAGGCGTCAAGTCCAAGACATCGCCCGCGTCTATCAAGCAGCCTCATCAGCAAGGCGAGGGCGGCGGCTCGGACAGGTGCTTTTACGATGAGAGCCGCCATGGCAGCAGAAACCTTGTTCACCGTCTCATATGCATCTTCTTCGACACGGTGTACCCAGTGTTTGTGTTCCCCCGCCTCAAAGTCAACTTCCAATCATTCCCGATTGGGGGTTCACGAGAACGAAGAGCCGAGCGAATTTGCTGACATTGTTCCACAAGGTTTCCCTTTTACGATGAGGCGAGTATCATGAGAGAATGGGACAACACGAGCATGTCCTCCAACCGTGCCGCCTTCGCCCGTCTGATGGCCATCTGCGCGCTGAGCGCCTCGCATGTGCGCGACGGCGCGCTGTTCAACCCGGACATTCCCGAGATGATTCGCGATGAGCACCAGCAGGCCTACCTCGACGACGGGCGGAAAGCCATTCCCGACGACAACCGGGACATTCCCAAGCACGAGATCTTTCAGTACCTCCAGGTCGTCGGCACGCTGTCGCTGGCGGCGATCCAGATCAAGGACGACGTGCTCTTTGAACAGTACCTCGGGCGCTACCACAGCATCGTCGCGCAGGCGCAGTTCCAGTTCGAGAGCAACTGGGGTGAGCTGCCCAGGAACGAGGTGTACGTGCGGCGGCAGTTCTTCTGGTCCATGTACCGCCTCGAGGTTCACTCTGCGCTGATCCAAGGGCACGTCATCCGGTGTCCGGAGTTGCAATGCGGCGTGGCGTACCCGGTGCACGTCGGCCTCTCCGGCGTCCTGGATCCCACGGGTGCAACAGTCGGCCAAACAAGAGGTCACTCGAAGCCCGAGATCTTCTTCCCGGGGAGTTGGCTCACCGGCTGGAACTACATCACCGACCTGTATCGCATGCTGGAGCACGTCATTGTGCGCATGCGTAAGCAGCGTGTGCAGGCGGTGCATACGGACCGGCATGATAATGACATGGATATACTGCTCCCATCGATCCAGGAGATGCTGGACAACGTGTTGAACAGGAAACTGCAGCTGCCGCTGTATGCTTCTCAAGCGTTCCCGTCATCGAATAATCGCGAGGAGAACCTGTGCGGATTCCAGGTTGCTAATATTGCATGTACATATCAAGTGAGTTGTCAATCTTCCGGCGGTATGCATCCTGTTCTAACACTTGTAGCTCACTCGCATGGCACATTTCGCCTGCTTGAATCAATTCGACGACGCTTGCAATGCGGCGATTGACTTGATCGATGAGATTACCAAAGTACCGCCCGAGTATCTTAGAGCGATAGGACATCCCATGGTACGCTCCATCACCCCAGCACCCCACAGCCTTATGTATGAGAGATCCTAACATCACGCAAGCTCCAAGAGCTGGTTGGCGTCGGCCACTTGCTCAGCAGCTTCATCGGGCGCCACCTCACCACACATCAATACTTCAGACTACGAGACGTCATGTACGTAATGATGAACCCTCCCACCGGCTTCTCGCCATGAAACTGACTCTCTCAAGGCGGCACATGGCGCAATTCCTACAGAACTTGGGCTCCTGCCTCCCCAACGCGCCCCAAATATCGGGCAAGCTGTTGGCGTACATCACCAAGATTGACGACGAGATCAAACGGCGAGCCGAGCAGCAGCCGCAGCAGCCGCAGATGCCGGTTGCGACGGCGATTCCCATCACAGAGATGCCGAGTAGTACCGGGCAGCCACAGCAGATTGTGGGGGTGATGCCAGCCAGCACCATGGACCAACATCAGATGCAGAGCGTTCCCTTGTACAACTTTCCCATGAACTTTATGAACAATGTGTTTACGACGGCGTTTAACGATCAACCGGACATTGACTGGAATTATGCTGTCGAGAACTGGACATCATGATAGGAAGGGAGTGGAGGCCATTTGGGACGGACACAGTGTTACGGGGAGTTGACACGACGTGTGGGTTTATATACTCTTTCCATCTTCTTAATAGACGAAATCTGGATTACCAGTGCTAGTAAACATGCTCCAAGTTGCCAACCAATTCCTTGCTTTGCACCGCGCAGTTTCTCTTTGCGTCGTTCGTCCATGTTGTGTCTTCTGATCGCGCCCTTTTCTGGGCTAGCCTAGTCAGAATATTGATGCCGGATCGAACGCCGTCGATTGTCGCTGCGCTCTGTGGAAGCGCCTTTTGAATGCCGTCCTCCAACGCAGCCATGCCCGCGCACCCGAGGATGATGCTAGTCGCGCCATTGTCGATCAGCCGCCTCGCGAAGCTCGCTATGCGCTCGACGACAACGCCACGCTCCAAGCTCTCCAGCTCCAGGACTCCCAAGCCCGTGGCAAGCACACCTGCCGACGTGCCTTCATACCCAAGATCGGCCACAGATTTTGTCAGGATTGGTTCCCAAGCTTGCGCCGTCGTGACGATTCCAAGCTTCCCACCATCTTGGGTCCCTTCCTGCAGCGCAGCTTGGAATATTCCAGTGATGGGGATTATCAAGATCTCCTGGAGGGCGTAGACGAGCGGGTGATCTGAGAAGCAACACACGAGAACCGCGTCAACTGGTTTTGAGTTGATGTAGTCTATCGCCCTAGGCAGGACGGCCTTTGTCGACTGCAGCGCCTGTTCATGGTTCTCGATGCACGGCGGACACTCGACGAGGTCTCGGCCATCGATGAAGGTGATTTCGACGTCGGGTCTTGATGGATGCAGCCGCGTCAAGTCATCTGTCATACCCGTCGTCGATATCGGGATGATGCAGAGAAGCCTCGTAGCTGAGTGCAGGCGCTCCATCGTCTTCAAGAGGGCGGTCGGTCGCGGTCTTTTGACTTCGGGCGAGAGGGCAATTCAGCAGCTCTTTATCCAACAAACAGCACCACAGACCTCCTTTTTGAATTTTGAATCTGTTTCTGAAAAGGTCGTGAGGGGTTATTGAATAGAGACGACATCATTCAACCCGACCGCCCCCGTTTTCAGCGGGGAGAGGTTTTTGGAATTGTTCCCGCCGGCCATGTGCTATTTAACCGCTTACCCGCCCGCCGCGTGTCGAGGCCGGCCCAAAGGCGGCGCCAGAATATGCGCGGAAATATCAACTTGCACTCACACACACACGGCAGTTGGTCATTGGCGGCGCAATTGTCCAGCTCACCCACCCGGCGGCATGGTTCCTCTTACGTAGTTTGGTGGTGAAAGCGTGGCCCTCTGGGTGGATTCACATGGGAGACACATCACATCACATTAGACAACTCGAGGTAATCAGGGTATCTCTTGATTCAAATACGGAAGTAGGCCCTTCTTTCGGGCGTCTTTTTCCAAACTCACACTGTTTCCAACAATCCCGTTCTACCGCCGGACTCCATAAACAGCAAAAACCCACGCTCGCTCGTGACCCAAGGAACAATACCCAAACAACCAAAACATTAAATCAGACCGTCTTATCCTCCGTGGACCCTTGACTCTTGGAGCTCTCATCCATCTCGGCCTCCTTGGTCGGCGACTGCTCCCGGCCATCAAGCACCGTGCCCTCTCTCGGACCGAACGTACCAAAGTAATCCGCATCATCAACCGCCGTCGGACTCTCGATCGGGGCAACGTAGTGAAGCAGGCAGTATGTCACAACCGCCAACGTACACCCCAGCGGCCACGCAAGGTAATATAGATGCGACCACCCGTCCTTCTCAACCGTGGGATCCTGCACCCGCTGGATGAAGCCCGGCAACAGCGCCCAGGTCCCCATGACCCAGGCCACGCCCGCCCGCCAGTTGACGCCCTCCCAGTACCAGTACACGCTCGCGCTCGTGGCCTCGTAGAGGTGCGTGAGCTTCAGGTTGCGGCCGCGGACCAGGTAGTAGTCGGCAAACATGACGCCCGTCATCGAGCCCAGGAACACGCCGTACCCGCCCATCACGGTGAGGAACTTGCTCGCGCCGTTCATCAGCTGCCAGGGCTGCATCACGAACGCGAAGGCTGCGGTGAGGTACCCGCCTCTTCTCAAATTGAAGTACCGCGGCAGCAGCGCCGAGAGGTCGATCCCGTTGGACAGCGCGTTCTCCGCCACAGCAATCCCAAACTGCGCGAAGATGAAGGCCAGACTCGCGAAGAAGACGGCCACGCGCGCGCCGGCCGAGTTATCGTAGTGTGCCTGTAATGCGTCGAGAAAACGGTAGGGCTCCCAGACCAAAGTCCCCTGCGTCTTGGGGAACAGCTGCGCCGCGCAGGAGGTGCAGACAATGCCGATGAAGGCAACTACAATAGTATTCAGCGGGACGAAGAGCAGCTGCGACATGAGCTGGTCGCGCGGCCGGCGCGCGAAGCGGGTGAAGTCCGACTGGCTGAAGATGTGCGTGCTGATGCCGCCGATGTTAGTGCACACCCCCAGCGCCAGCATCCATCCCAGATGAGAGCCGGTTGCTTGCTGGACGCCGGCGGTCGCCGTGATGTCGCGCAGCATCGGGCCCGCGCCGTGCGCCGTGGCCACGCACCAGATGAGCAGCGCGAAGACGGTGGGGATGACGGTGCATGCGGCCACGGCGAAGGGGATGTGGTACCGCTCGGGACGGATGTAGATGAGCGGCAGGCAGAGCAGCGAGAAGATGATGAAGCCGGTGAAGTCGGCGACGGTCATTGTCCCGTTGGCCAGGGGGCGGTCGAGGGCGTTGAAGGACGGCGCCATGGATGATATAAAAGTGCGCACGCACTGTCCGCCCCAGTAGACCTGGGTAGAGTACCAGATGAAGGAGAGCATGATGCGCTGCACGAGCGGGAAGAAGGCGCCGTACATGCCCCACGAGGCCTTTTGCAGAATTGAGAAGCCAATGTGCCACTTTGCTCCCGGGCCGCCGGCGAGCACGCAGATGAGGCCGACGAGGATGTGGCCGATGATGACGGTCAGCATGGCCTGCCAGACGTTGAGGCCGAGGGCGATGAGCGAGGAGCCGGTCGTCCAGCCGCCGATGTTGAACGAGCCCGTGACGACCCAGAGGCCGACGAACTGCCAGGGCCCGTAGGTGCGTCGCTCCGGCGGCAGAGGTCGTGTGTCGCGGTTCATGTAGGCTGTTGTGACGAC
The DNA here is from genome assembly GCF_026319265.1 of Colletotrichum chrysophilum. Taxonomy (NCBI): domain Eukaryota; kingdom Fungi; phylum Ascomycota; class Sordariomycetes; order Glomerellales; family Glomerellaceae; genus Colletotrichum; species Colletotrichum chrysophilum. The sequence continues at coordinate 45,739 of NW_026517479.1, read as the reverse complement.
ATCGGTCTCGCGGGAGACTTCGATGCGGCGGAGGAGGCCCGCCATGGGCTTTCGTGAAGTCATCATCACGCAGCACACCTTGATGTCACGCGCGTCGTTGAATGCGGACGGTTTGTAGATGCAGAGGGCTTTCCGGCGTGCCTGGTATACCGGCGCCCGTGGTGGTGGCCGCTGTTGAGCGGTTGATGTTGCTGGAGGTTGCTGCTATCTCGCTTGGTGGTATGTGTTTGCTGGCATCGGTGGACGCGCCGACAAGGAGGCGGGACAAAGGCTTCACGGGTGAGGACCACGACCAGGGGGCGGTGGGCGAGCGGTGAAAACCAGACAGAGACTACCACTACCTAATACCTAATACCTAATACCTAATACCTAGCGGGATGACTGGGATATGAGACGAGGTTGTTTTGCGGGGATTTCTTGAGAGGGCACAGGCACCCAAAGTCGAGAGGGACAAAGGGGGGACGAAGAAGAGGGGGGGCGATGCTTGACCGTAAGCAACTAGACCAGACGAATCTGAGGTGGCTTTTCAGACTTGTCAGACTTAGCTCGAAAGCTTAGTTCCGTCGCACGGCAGCGGCTGTGCGAGAGTTCTCCCTTTGTGATGGTGGAACGAGTCAAGAGACGGGAGAAAGAAACAAGTCACAGTGTGTGTCGAGGTCAATTCGGACGGGGCACGCGGGGCCTTCTTTAATAATCCGGAAGGGGTCATGATACAGACTGGCGATGGCTTCGAGAAGCAGGTTTCGATGATCACGGACGGGACGTTGCGGATTGAGTGGGGAAAACTCGCCGACGCGGCGAGGGACAGGCGATAGATCACATCGGCATTTGACAGTGGTGTTCAAAAGCTGGGCTGGAGTTGAAGCTGACCGTGCGTTCATAGTCACTATGGACAGGGTTCTCTCCATGGAAGGGTGTCCTTGGCTCAGCTGTGACGGGCGACATGCAGACCAGCTCGCGACTCTGAGTTATGAAGCGTGGGATGGTGGCGTTCGTTTGAAACAGGACGATAGGGCAGACGAGCAGCGAGAAATAAGAGATCATCGTAAGACGAAGTTGAAGTTACGCGATTGCCGTGCTGATGTCGAAAGTTGTGCGCCCTACAGAATACAGTTACCGTGTTGACGGATAACCCATGCGGTGTTTTTGTGGTTCCACGCCGTCGAAATCCCATACCCGTGTTCCAGATTTCCAGTTTGCTGGTGAAGATCCCCTGCCACAAGGAGAAATAGGGGTGAGATGGGTCTCTTTCTTCTTCCCGGGCAGCTGGGAAGCCTGGAGGCTGGATGACGGAGAAGAGAGGGGCAATCTCGCGAGGGAAGAGACAGGGGTCGTTTCTCGAAGCGTCCTAGCCTCTGTCGGGACATTGAACATCTTGGCTCCTGGGAAATCATTTTTCTTCTTCTCCCTTCTTTCTCCTTTCCCCCTGGCACCAACCGCATTTTCACTTATTCCATTCTGCCGTTCGCCTTGGCATGCGGGAACGGAATCGAACACGGACCCCAGTTGTTTGCTTGTTTGCTCCCTCGGAGTGTGGAATGTTTGCTCTTCCCCATTCAGCCGCTCACCCGCTCATGGCTGCGTCGGGAACAGCCTGCACAGCACCAACGGCATGTTGCGATTGGCCCCCGTCCTCCGGATGTGACCGTCCATCACAACCTTTATTCGATGGGCACCTTATCTCCGTTGTCGTACGCAAGTGAGGGGGCGCCGTCCGCCTTTACCAGCCCATCGATGGGGCGCGCGAATCGGAGGACCGAGGCAGGCCGAGAGTCTCGATGCTGTCATACCGTGGACCCTGTGGCTGCTCTGTTACGCTTTCCAGCCACGTTTCTATGCCCGGTGTTTTTCTCCCGCAATTCCATGCTCTTGTGTGACCCGGCTTCGTGACCACGCGTCTTTCGCGACCGGCGGTCCGGGGGGCTGCGAGCGGGCTTCCCGAGTGATGAATTGCTGGTCCCAATTTAGCCGCTCAGCAGCCAAGACCTCATTACCCCGCGAGGCCATCGCGACCCGAAGGGTCTTTCGGTCGATTCTTAACACTGTTCGTTCCCGTCCGCTTGGCCTGGCATACATAAAGATGGGAGCTTGGACATTTTTCTTGTTGGTTGGCAGGTTTTTGGAATGATTGCCTGCACCGCTTTCGCACCCCTTTTTATCCGACTATCCCGCATAGCCATTTGGTTGTATCGTACCGTTCGCATCGGACGAAAACTCCTTGTTAATTGCTCAACAGCTGTTGGTGGCTCAGTGTTTGCTTGCTCTTTTGCCCTGTCTAGTGCCTCGCACACCGAGTTTCCTGTATTCGAACCCTGCAACTCGCTGATTCCAGGAACCGGAACGCCGTAACGTCGAAGTGGTTGGTCCAAGGTTGTGTTGTTTGCTCTTTCCCCCCGGCTTACGACCAACACCCCGCGATGGCTGTGGCCGCAGCAGCTGCGCTTCCGGTGGTTGATCTGCGCTCATTCGACTCGGTTGAGGGACTCGCGCAGGAGCTGATGCGCGTGGGCAAGGACCCTGGCTTCTTCTATGTCGTTGGCCACGGATTGGGCGACGGCGTTGCAGCGGACATGTTTGCGCTCGCGGAAACATTTTTCGGCTCACCCCTGAAGGAGAAGTTACGCTTCGCTAATGGGAGCGGTGACCTGGTGAGTCTTTGAGGTGTTGGCTGGTGGTCTAGAGTACCTGCGCACGAGATGTGCGGACTGGGATGGATGCAATCAGCGCCATGGTTAAAAGTCGCTGACCGGTGTTGTCTCGCTAGGGTTACACGGGAATGAGGGAAGAGACGTAGGTTGCATGACCGATCCCCCTTGTAGACCGCCATGTGCTGAGACGTTGCGTTGGGTACAGGCTGTCTGGAGCAGGACCTGGAGATGTTAAGGAGTCGTTCTATCTATCAGACCCCGGGCGGACGAATCAAGTACTTCCCGCGCCGTTGGAAGCTAAGCGAGAGAAGATGGCCGCCTTCTTCGCCGGCTGCGACGAGTTGGCCAAGACTCTGTTGGAAGCACTGGCTGTCGGTTTGGGTGTGAGTTGCAACCAACTGATCGGGATAGAAATGCGCGCGATGCTGAACAGTTTGCGCAGATGCCCAGAGACTTCCTGTCCAAGGCCCACACCGGTGAAAGTTGTCGCATGCGACTCATCAACTATCCCCCGGTGTCCCAGCTCTCGTTCCCTGAATCCGCGCCGCCGCCAGCGTCGCCGAAGCCTGATGACATCCGCGCGGGGGCGCACTCTGACTACGGCTCGCTTACGCTGCTCTTCCGCCAGGCGTCCGACCAAGGGGGGTTGCAGGTGCAACGGCACAGCGCATGGACAGATGTGCCGTGCCTTCCCGACGCTATTGTGGTTAACATCGGGGATGCGCTCGAGTTCTGGACTGCGGGGAGGTTGCGGTCGACGGTGCATCGGGTGGCGTTTCCGAGGTCTGCGAGTGAGAATGTGGGCCGGCTGAGTATACCTGTTTTCATACAGCCTGACCGCCATGTGCTGTTGGAACCGATCAAGGGTAAGGGACAGCCAGTCACGGATGAGAGCGTCATCGACCCGGAGTTCTTGGATGTTCTGAAGAGAAAAGGGTACGAGAGCGCCAAGCCCGTCACGAGCTGGGAACATCTCGAGAGGAGGATAAGGGCGACATACGGAAAGACATGAATGCACGAGAATGGTGTGAGGAGGGCATAGCGCGTCATAGCAGTGTGCTGACTTTCGAAGCGTTGGATTTGCAGAGAGGATACCCAATCCCGTAACATGTTTACCCAGGCATTATGTACATATTTGCATGGTCCTCAGTATATGCAGCAGTCATTGGCTCGTTGTACCGCACTGAACAGCGTTCATATGCCAGCCCAAGACTTTCTTGGATCGAACACGAGGTTGAGCGGCCCAACTGTCAATGTTCCAGTATCCTTGTTATCCGCCAGAAACTTCTCCCCGGTCTGACCTTGCGCATATCTCAGGTTGTACTTGTGCACCACCGCACTGACTACGAAGCGAGTCTCAAGGAGGCCCAGCTGTTTGCCGATACAGACATCATGCCCTTTCTTCGGTTAGACAGTTGACTCATGAACCAATATTTGCAAATGAGAACAGGTACCTGTAGAGAATGGAACGTATACCGCGGGGTTCTTGACAAGTTCTGGTCGGTCAATCCAGCGCTCTGGGATAAACTCATCGGGGCTCTCGAAGAAGCGAGCATCTGGGTCAAAGAACGATTAGTGCCACTTCACTCGATACTCGATGCCTCATAGGGACCTACCGCGGTATTGTGTGTACGAAGGCACGAACACAATCGTGTCCCCGGGAAGCCAGACGTCGTCAACTTGCAGACCCTCCGGGGGCGTCATTCTCTGAACACCCGAGGGCACCGGTGGATGGAGACGCAAAGACTCGTCGATACAAGCTTGTAGATATCGCAGCTTCGCAAGGGGTGCATGCTCCGGTTTGTCATGCTCACGGAAGTATTCATCGACTTCCTTTTGCAGCTTCTTGTACTCCTGTGGATGACGTGCCAACTCCATGAAGAGACACGACAACACAGCAGCAACCGTGTCACTAGAATTGCTTGTCAGCCATAGTTAGTACGATCCAACCAACCAAATCTACATACCTCCCAGCAACAGTAATAAGAATACAGTCGCCGTACAGATTCAACATGTCCTGGAACGAATGCTCTTTCTTAGACTCAAAGTCTTCAAGGACCCACGTGAAAATATCCGGGCTCTCCGGCTTATTCTGAATGCGCTGCTGAACCTGCTGGGAAATCCAACCCTTGAACCTCCTCAGTTCGGCGTTCCACAGGGACATCTTGCGGTAAATCGGCAACGCCCACATGGCGTGCGTGAAACGGCCCACAGCCAAAGTCTCGTTGTGCAGCCCGTCCATGTAAAAGTGCGCAACGCCGTCTTCGAGCATGCGGAAACCATGGCCGAGAGAGAACTCGCCCATGACGTCGAAGCTGTAGAAGTTGAACCAGAGGGATGCATTGAACCGGGTGCCCGCACTCGCTTCGATCCCGGCGAGGAGTTGGTTGGTATACTTGAGTACTCGTGGCTCGTAGTCGCGCAAAGCTGAAAAGATCAGTTCATGTCAAGCTGTGGTATCTGAGAAGCACAACCTTTCGAGGTGAGTCCATACTCCCATGCCTTTCGCCGTCGTGAATGCGCCTCCTTATCTCTGACCATTTGCATCGAGACCATGGGATGGAGCAGGTTGTACCACGGGCCCTTGTAACAGTCTGTCTCGAGAAAGACCGCGTTGATGGCACCTGGCTTATTGATCGAAAGTTCCGTCGGGCCTAGGGACGTTTGAGCATCATGCCGTTATCTGTGAATTGAGTGGTCTCTTACCAACTCTCACAACGTCTCCGTACTTCTCGTGAAGCTTCTTGACGTCTTCATGAAGATGCATCCGATTCCAAATACTGGCTGTTACATACAGGTTCGAGAACTTCGCCAGGATGGGGCCGGGGAACCTGTTTAACCGATGGAAGAACCCACGATACACCACCATACTTGTGTAAATGCCAAAAACAAGAGTCGCGAAGAGCATGCCCACCGCTTTGGACGCATCCGCCAATCCGATTGACTCGATAGGATGTGCGATCCAGGGAGCGAGCATTGGCGCAGCCATAGTCGTTCCCACTGCTACAAGAAATGTTGACAGGAACGCAAGAATAATCTTCTGAGCCGCCAAATCCCATTCGCCATACCGGAAAACAAAGACATGTAAGAGGGTGCCAATGGTAAAGGAGAGCCCGAGGGCCTCCGGAGTTCGGAAAACGTCGCTCGCTAACATCGTGTCACCATTTCCACCGAGAAACTTGTCGGGACATGGCAGAAGGCGTGTCGGGCGATGGAGACAGAGAATTGATATATCCTCGCTTCATTCGTCTGAAGTTTGCATGATTCTGTCTTCATCAGGCAACCCCAGCATGTTTCCCCAACTCCGCCGTACTCCCCCATCTCGCATGAAACTCAAAGTTTCGTCATCCACTGCTTAAAAGCGAATGATTGAACCAAGAGTATGTAGGCTGCATGTTGGAAGAATGCTAATACGAAGTTTGCTAATCACCTGTTCGGTCGTTCGAGCATCTCGTGTATGGATGTCAATATGAATGATGGCGCATACGTTTACAGACACTGACATCAGGGCCTCAGAGATGTCCTGTAAAGTAGAAGCATATTTGATCTCAGTCGGAGGTCCGGGGGGCATCAGAATTGATCGGAGTTCCGATCATTGATCGAGGATAGAAAGCCTATCAACTCATGATTAGGATATCCGTTCTGCTTTCGATATTTACCATGGGGCGAAGATCAATTCCTCAACACTATGCGCATATGCATTGGATAGTGCCCAAGTACCTGGCGAGCTTGACGTACGTCTTTTGGGCGGTATCTGCGCGACAAGCTTGAAATCATCCTGAGCGTCAACCATCCCGAAGGTCTCGAAACCCCAACATTTAAGGCCTGCTCAAAGCCGATGACCAGCAAAGTATCCCGGCTGTCGTTTGATGGACAGATTCCGCCATGCATCCTACGTCTTTATTAATTTTTTTGTTCTTGATTCGGTAGACATCCATAGAACCTAGACCTGAGGAGTGGGTACGTCAAATTGGGAAGTTTTCGCCTCCAGAGCTCAAGACAACGTACAAATCTCCCCAGCAAGTTGGGAATCTCTATGACTTCCCCCTACATTGCAACATTCCAAGTGACTGGTCTATTCCGAATTTTCACTTGTATCGGCTAAGCGCATATCACCCTCCGTCTAGTGATATTTGCTTAGGCTTGAGTCGACCACCGGATGCTCTGGACATCTTCTTGAGCACTCTTTGTGAAAGCTTGTGTAGTGGAGATCTATCTACCCTTCGTGATGCAAGGATGATGCGGGGACTTCCAGTGTTCGCCAACTTCCGAGCCAATTTTAGCTCGCCAGGCGTTGCCGAAATTGCAGACCACGCTAACAGCCTCTTCACCCAGCGCGAATGGGGCGATACGAGACCTCAAGATGGTACTTAGACGAAGCGATGCCCTTTCTAAACTCATCTCGGAAGGCCGACGACTTCCTTCCACCAAAACCACAACCACGTTCTCACAATGCGATCTCCCAGCTTTGCCCGCAACGTTGCGTTGCTGGCTGCAACTATCGCAAACCCTGTATTCGGCCTTCCTGTCGCCAACAACACACAAGTTGCGCAAAGAGTCGAATGGAGGAGTCTGTCGGATTCAGCAAAGGCGGATTACATCAAGGCCGTAAAATGCCTCGACAGCCTGCCATCAAAACTTGGTCTCGAAACTTCGCGCTACAACGACTTTCCTTACGTTCACGCGCATCTCAACATTCAGAGTGAGTAGAGACCTCAGTTGCCATCCATCAACCGCGTCGTCCGTGCGTTGCGACTGACTCGAAGACAGTTCACTTTGTTGCCCAATTCCTGCCATGGCACCGATACTTTGTCCACATCTACGAGACTGCTTTGAGGGATGAATGCAGTTACACTGGTCCCATGACTTACTGGGACTGGACCTTGGACTCCGAGGACATGTCGAAGAGCCCCGTCTTTTCGACCGATGCCACCACAGGCTTCGGCGGCAATGGACTCAACGGCGGCCTTACGTCGCCATCTCGCCCAAATCCGTTGACGATGTGCGTGACCGACGGTGCATTCGCCAACTTCACTGTTCCGTACTTCGATACGACACCAAGAGCGCATTGCTTGAACCGCGGATTCAACGACGGCATTGGCGTCGACAACGGCAAGTTCCAGGGCAAGGCCTACTCCCCTACGAGGATTTCGGAAATCACCGAGACTTCTGGCAACTTTTCGCAATTCGCGACGGCGTTGGAGAACGGGCCTCATGGTGCGATTCACAATTCGGTGGGCGGAGACCTGATCCCCTCAACATCTCCTAATGGTAAGCACCCACATAGATGAAAACTCCTCGGTCGATTTCGTTAGCTGACTGTTTGGAAGACCCGCTCTTCTTCCTTCACCATGTGCAGATTGACAGACTTTGGTGGTTGTGGCAGCAGGAGGCGCCTGAGAGCCGCACGCAAGACTTCTCAGGCATAAGGATTTTGGAGACTGGTCAGGTGGATGAGAGGCCGGCAACTTTGAACGACAATATGCCTATGTTGGGTCTTGCGCCAGATATCGCTATTCAGCAGGTTATGTCAACAAACAATGCCCTGTTGCAGTACAAGTACTAGACAAGACGTAAAAGTAGACCAATGGCTTGCGGGCATCATTCCAGCGGTAAAATAGACGAACTAGTTCACTATCCCATCGAGTGCTGAATGACGCCAGTATATAGGTGTGCGGGGTAGCAGCAAGTCGCCTGTTATTCCGAGAGATCAACAGTTTTTTTAGACCAGTGAAAAGGTTCAATAAGAGACTATTTGGAGAAACTGTGGGTACCTCATGTACTGGCGTCATTCAGCACTCGATGGGATAATTCAGTGCGATTCATTCCATGATGTCCTATGCCTTGTACACTTGTAAGCCAAATTCAATCAGGCGTCTTTATTGGGCATGCGGTCTGTTATGGCGTGCGGTATATCTCAGCACGCTGTTGGTTGTCACGCGCTGCTGATGAGCATTACCCCGCTTTGTGCCAAGATCAGGCATCTGTCGAGACGAAGACTTTCATCTTGTCAAGTTGGAATCTCTCGAGACGCAATATCTCAACGCTTCGTATCGTGCCTGTCCTAGTTGCTCGACGTGATCCAACCTCTCCATCGCTACTACGTGCGACATGATATGCAACGTTTGCCGAGATGGGATAGAGGCAAATGTGCCGAAGGACGTTTTGGGCGAGAGGCGGGGTTTTCCAGTCGTCTGGGCTCATCACTTGACTTGCAGCAGTCTGAAAGCGTCGGTCGAGGCAGCATGCTATATTTGCAACCGAATCTGGATTTGCCTTACCCCGGAGCACCAAGCATATATCACAGGCGTGGCAGAGCAGACGCAAGCTCCTGTCATTGACGGTCTAAGCCATGATATGAACCAGGCTCACATCCATACCTCAAGGCAGAGAATGCTGTCACCAAAATGCAGCTGGAGTGGCATCGGGATCATCGACATGAAAATTTCGAGACCATGACTGCTTTCATAAACCTACGACTAACATATCCATCGAGCATGCTCGCAATGGAATTCAAATGGAACGGTATCGGCAGCTTTCTCATTCAACCTTACGACGGTAATTGGAACCATGGAATCAGTTTTAGATTTACATGAATGTTATGCACATAACTGATATATTGCTTGGAGATAGCCAACTACCTACACCTCGGCCCCTGGCTGAAATTACTTCGTCTAAAGACGCCCTGCTACAGGCCAAGAACTGGTGCGATCAATGCGTCCAAGGCCACACTTGGTGTCAGGCTTCGGCGTCGAACGCAGTCTGGTGGCCCACTCGTCTAGTGGACTTTGGATCATCAGAGACTCCATGTTCTCATTTCCGTTTGGTACAGCCAAGCAAAGAACCACTTATCGGGCCCTACATGACACTGAGTCATTGTTGGGGGCAGGTGAATTGTCTCAAGTTGACTACAGACAACTTAACTGAGCTGTCTAGCTGGCTGCCGGTCACAACTCTTCCGCAACTATACCGAGACGCAGGAGATGTAGCACGACTTCTAGGAGTCAGATACTTGTGGATAGACTCTCTCTGCATGATACAGGACAGAGACAACATGTCTGATTGGCGTCATGAATCGACTATTATGGATAAGGTCTACTCAGCAGCCTTATGCAACATCTCAGCGTCGACGGCCCCTGATGCGCATCATTCTCTGTTCAATGATCGCAAAGCTGAAGCTTACACGTGGCAAATCGTCCAACTCAAGCGACAGGGGAAACATTCAGTCTACCGCATCGTGGATGAAGACATATGGCGAACAGACGTGGACGGTGCACTGGTCAACTCAAGAGCCTGGGTACTTCAAGAGAGACTTCTTTCAAGAAGGATACTTCATTTCGGAGAAAGGCAGATTCTATGGGAGTGCCGAGAGAACAATGCAGCTGAGTTTTACCCCGAGGACGTACCATGGGCTCTCCAATGTCACGTCAATGCATCGCCACGTCGCCTGGCCTCTCTAGATGACGCAAGGTGGCCATTATCTAAGTCCGATCCAATACGCTCTCACGTTCTGCGAGTTTGGAAAGATATAGTCATGGCTTACAGTGGTTGCAAGCTCACGTTTCCTGCCGACAGAATGGTTGCCCTTTCGGCCATTGCCAAGCAAGTAGCTCAGATCTTGGGCGACGAGTACGTTGCGGGCATGTGGCATCGTTCTCTCAAGCATGAGATCCTTTGGAGTGTAGAAAGTGTAGCACCTACCTCGGCATGTCAAGAGTCGTCCTACCGAGCCCCAAGTTGGTCATGGGCGGCCGCAGACGCTCCGGTTACTCCGGCTATATGGGATGTGTTTCCCACGGAATCATTCGTCGATGTTGAGGACTACCACCTGGATTACGTTACTGAAGAATTTACTGGACTTCTAAAAGGCGGTTGGATCCGCTTATGGGGTGCTCTGAAACCCCTACATCTTACTCAAGGTCGGAAATTCCACAAATTAGCTTGGGAAGCTACCATTAACACCACGAAATATCAAACACGATCCGTGTACTTGGACACTTTACACCAGGACTTCGAACTTCAGAACACTCAGTCATCACTGTACTGCATTCCTAGTGCCGTGGAGGAAACCCAAGGATTCAAGATCCTCCTTCTCGAGGTACAAGATCGCAGTAAAGGCATATTTCGCCGCATTGGTATGATTACACACCTTGACGAGGGAAGTCGAGAGCAGATCCTCGGGCCCTGCGACGACGAACACAATTTTCCTTGTGAAGAGTATAGAAATGGTAAACATCTGATACGAATCATCTGATGAGTCACGGATCCTTTCAGTCCCGTCTAGTTTACCCTTCCCAGTCACAATTACAGGTCGATTGCAAAATCAAATTCATGAGTTCGTCTATCTGCAGAATGTGGCTCTTGCTATCAGCATAGAAAAGCTCAACTTGCTTGTCTCATGATCATTGTTTGAATTTCTGCAAATATCATGGTTTCTCACATTACCGGAGACATTTGTCACAGAAAGTATTACCGACAGATTCCACAGACCAAGGGTTTCCTGTAAATAGGTTGGGGTCAGAACATCCTTGCATCGCTCTATCGCAATGACGAGGAGTCATTTTCGAGCGACGACTGAATTGACCAACTGACTGGTATCAATGATAAAGTGTAACGAGAAGTGGCCGAATTATTAGATTTTCTGTTTGATCGAGACGTACCAGAGCCTGAGCGTACTAAAACGAAGGGCTTCATTTAGAGTTGTCCCCGGCTGGCAATTGCGGGTATTGAAGGCATTTTAGCGCGCAAAATACACGGCAGACGCCTGGGATCAGCCCATGTTAACCTGAAAGAGCCTGGGGCACCAGTCAAGCCGGCATGTGTCGCCATCACACCCCGCGAGCACGACATCGACGAAAATCTTTCGTGCTATCCTCTTCCTCACTGACTGGGCTCTTGGCGATGCAATGAGCTGCCTCGAAGACTCACTGGGTCTTGCCCCAAGTCTGGAGGTCACTCCACATTGCCTGCGATGTTTCGGGGGTTCTCCAAAGTCTACAGGGCCCTAGAAGTCGCCAAGAGTCTTGGGTCGTAAATAATCTGTGAAGCCTATCCCTCCGGTCCATCCCTCGAAGCTACACCTAGCGACCTTCCCCAACAGGAAGGACTTTCTCAGGCAGATTCATGAATTTTATCGTGTCCTCGCCGCTGCCCAGGCGCCCAGCCTGCTGACGCCCTCTTGGCGCAGTCGCCCGTCTAGCTCATCTCACTGCAACCGGGCCATTCACCGGCCATCTGGCATTCCCGTCTTCTCGAGGATGAAAACTCACTGGACGCCATCATCCTCGCGAGCTTGCCGGCATCTATGGCGATTCAGCTTCAAAGAGGCAGCTGAAGAGAAATCATCAGCTCTTCTCACACACCCAAGCCCATGTGCCACCTCGCGTCAATACCCTGGACGCACATCTGGAGCTCTGATCCCTGCCGCTGCATCCTTCTGGAAAAAGGCCGAACCCATGATTTTAAAATTTGGTGCCTGTGTGGAGTATGAATGTTGGCGATGAGGCTATTTTGTGGCGTCCTGCCACCTGGTTCGTCAAATCAAAGTTCGAACGGGTTCGCAAGCCTCCTGAACCTCGCCCGGGACAGCTCTCGCTGATTATGTTGCCTATCATCAAGGTTACTCCCAACCTCATGGTCCTCATGGTAGCAGGCAGCGAGTCGTTTGTACCCTTGCGTGACGTTGCAATGCAATGACGTGCGGGGCACTGGAGGTCTGCACGGGATAAGATCAACCCTTCCACCGCCTGTCTCGGGTTGCGATGCAGCAGCAGGTAGATGCAGGGCTGGGCACATATATAGCTCCTAGCTCCCCCTTCGGTGACCTTTGCCGATCTCCCTGCCTCAGCTCAAAACCTTATCTGTCCTTCCCCCCTCGAGGAAGCTTCTTAGCTTCGCATCCCCACGAGTCGATCTTGGCAACTTCAGACGATTGACATCGCGCGACGGGACGACGAGATGAGCGGACCGCTCAAGCACGACCACTATGTTGGTGAGAGTCGGCACGATGTACAACGCGACGACAACTCGACGGAGGTTGGGGTCGTCAAGGACCAGCAGACGTTCGCCTACTCCGAAGAGCGGAAGATCGGTGTCACGGGCGCTGTCTTTCTCATTCTGAATAAGATGATTGGAACCGGAAGTTAGTACCACTAGGAACTAAACTCATCTAGCAAGGCATGTTGACATATTCGAATAGTTTTCTCGACGCCATCAGGCATATTCCAGTCTACTGGCTCCGTCGGCGTTTGCCTCATGCTCTGGCTCATCGGTGGTATCCTCACATTCTGTGGTCTATCAGTGTTCCTTGAATTCGGCCTTGCGATTCCACGATCTGGCGGAGAAAAGAACTATCTCGAGCGGGCATACAAGCATCCCAAATACCTTGCGACCTGTGTTCTCGCAGCTCAGATGATCCTTCTCGGCTTCTCATCTGGAAATGCCCTCGCTTTCGGTAGATACATTCTCTTCGCTTCCGGGTCAACAGCTCCCGATGGTTGGATCGCCCGTGCAATCGGTATTGCCGGCGCAACGTTCGCTGTCGGCATCCACGCCATCACCCCCAAATGGGGCGTCCGTCTGTTCAACGTGCTGGGTGTCTTCAAAGTTGCAGTCTTGATCTTTATCGTCTTTTCCGGGTTCGCTGCTCTTGCTGGTCGTCGTCGAGTTCCTGACCCTCACAACTTCGACAATGCCTTCCGCATCGAGGACGGAGATGGGTACGGCAATGGTGGTGTCTACGGATATGCGACTGCGTTGCTGCGCATCATCTACAGCTACAAGGGTTGGGAGAATGCCAACTATGTTGTCGGCGAGCTGAAGAACCCACGCAAGACCCTGGCTATCGCTGCCCCCATCGCAATCGGTGGTGTCACAATCCTCTACGTCCTTGCCAATGGTGAGTTGACCAAGTAAGCTGTCTGTTGGTCTTCAGTTGCTAATGTGGTGGGAAATCACAGTTGCCTATTTTGCTGCTATTCCAAAGACTGAGTTGGCTAATGCCGAAGTCATTGTCGCCGGTGTCTTCTTCCGTAACGTGTTTGGCAACAGCGCCGGCGCTCGGGCTCTCCCGGCCTTCGTCGCCATCAGCAATTTGGGCAATGTGCTTGCGGTGAGCTTCGCCCACGCTCGTCTCAACCAGGAGCTTGCCAAGGAAGGTCTCCTGCCTTTCAGTCGATTCTGGGCGTCCAACAAGCCTTTCAATGCTCCTGCTGCATCTGTACGTATCGCCAGTCTCCGCAGCCATGTCACTATGACCATATGTTAACCACCCGGCCCAACTCAGCTTTTTCTTCACTGGATTGTGACTGTCATTGTGCTAGTAGCGCCTCCTGCTGGGCCAGCTTACAATTTCATCACTGACCTGTACGTTTATCCGGGAGCATGGATTAACGGCTTCGTCGGAATGTAAGTTACATCGGCTCAAGCTATTTTAAATGACTACTAACATGTGCCCAGCGGTCTGCTGTACCTCCAGTGGAACAAGAAAGAGAATTGGACCTCGCCATGGCACACGTATTTCCCCATTACTATCCTCTACGTGTTGGTCAATTTCTTTCTTTGCATTGTCCCCTTCATCCCGCCCAATGGATCCTGGACCGCAGACGGATACCCGTACTATGTGTTCCCGATCGTCGGCGTTGGAGTGCTGCTTCTGGGAGCTCTTTACTGGTTGTGCTGGACCAAAATCTGGCCAGCCTTCGGCGGATATAAAATCGTAGCCGAAAGAACATACGATGAAGCGGGCAACGAAGTTATCCGCTACAAAAAGGTCAGCACGAAAAGGTTGTCCGGCCCTGTGGAATAACCGAGCGCAATGGCAAGTAATCTTTGCTGGGCAAAAGAATCACAATAATTGCGAACTAGTTTAGATAATAATATTGATTGTTGATATCATGTCCAAGCGAACGCATGCAATCCAACGCTCTGCTAACAGTACACATTGGTATCATCCCTACTCGAGCCTCTCACGCTCCAAACCCTCGGTGTCGCCGGGCTCACGGTAGGTTCCAGACGGCTTCGCAGAGCGAGTGCGCTCGTCAATAATGTTGTCCTTATCAATGGCCTCCTTGTCATCACGCTCTAATATCGGTCAGTCAAATCTAATAGAATCGAAATCGGCAAACATACCCAGTTGCTGATCCGAGTCGGCGGTTTGAGGGTCAATGGGGTCCTCAATCTTTGCATCATCGGCCTGGACTCTGATGGGCTCGCCGCGCTGGGGCTGGCGGGAGACGTACTCGTTGTCCTGGACGTCACCGGTGGGGGCCTCGTTGGAAGACATGATTTATGATTATTGAAAAAGGATTTGAGTATTTGAGTCTGAAATTGTGATGAAGTGTTGGTGATGTGATTTCTTTGATAATGTAGACAATGGATCCAACCCTAGGGACTTCACTTCCCTTCATATACAGAATTCAGCTGTGATATCAGCATGCTAGCCTTACTGCATTGAGTTGAAAACCCCATCAACCAAGTCATTGATATCATCGTCGGCGCAAGCAGTCTATGACGCTGTCATTTACGCGAAGAAACACGCATCAACGCGCCCGCGCTCAGTCCCTCCAGCCCCGTTGCAGCTGTCAGTGAATGGGTCCTGTCCCCGCGATGCCCAAAGCCGCTGCCGCTAGCGGCGCCACACTTAGACAAGCATCGCCAGATTGACCCAGCGACCAGACCAAAAATGCATACCCCTTGTTCCCAATTTCAGCCCTTTGAATCTCAATCAGCGATCGTCCCTGATAAAGGGGCTAAGAGCCGATTGGACAATGGCTCGGAGTCATGATGTCCGGACCTGTCTGGATCGGCAGATCGAGCTCCAACCCCTGACTTATCTCGGTGAGCTCCTGAGCTTGAGTCAGCACACCGAACAGAGAGGCTCTCACCGAGATAGTCTCCGGCATTGAGTTCGGTGTGACATCATTCCGTGTTTCGACTGATTCTTGCGTAGGGCGGGTGAGCGGGCCGCATCATATTGACGTTTGCCGTCGCCCCAGCACGCCTCAGCTTTGTCTCGAAATGGGAACGATCTGCACCCGTTTACATCACCCTCCTCTGAGAATAAGCAAGTTTAATCTTGCCGAGACGGATACCCATTGCCAGCTCAAAGTTGCCTGAGCTCTTGGTGCTTTCCATGCAAAATGCCTTATCAAAGCGAAATAACGCTCATTCTCTCATGTAGACAGCCTAGTTCTTCCTTTTCACACAGAAATTGATCGATCTCCTCATCATCCATTTCCATCGCTCATGACCAAGCACTTCATTGTCGCACAATCGTGTCCTTCCCCGCTCCCCTGCGATCCGATCGGACACTGATTCTTTGATGCTAAAAGTCGAGACGCCACTCCCCTGAACTACGAGGACCAAGCAAAACGGGCTCATCGCTAGCTCTCCCCATCGATCGTGCAGCCTTTCCGCTTCCGGTCTCCTCACAAGACTTGGCACATCCCCTCTCCTTTCACGCCCACGTGGACCGCTCGACGCCGCGGTCCGCTCTCGCGAATCAGCCATGCCGTCACGGAACTCGGATCGTCACCACCGCGACCGCGCAACCCATGAGGACGACGACCCCTACTACGACGACTACTCCTACGAGCGCCCGCGTGCATCACGCCGTGCGTCGCGGAGCGCACATGAGCTAGACTCCGCTGAGGCGGGGCGCTCGCACCGGCGTCGCGGCCGCACCTACGACGATGAAATCAGCCCTGTCCGACCGAAGACCCGCGCCCGCTCGCTTGACCAGAGGCCACCTCGTCGCCGGAACGACAGCTACGACTCGTACGATGACTACTCTGACAGCGAAGATGATCGGCGTCGACGACACAACAGGAGCCGTGGTCGGGGGAACGGTAGTAGCCGCCGGAAAGACAGCAAGGTCTCCGCTGCATCGACTTCGCGGTCTAGATTGCAGCGACGAGAGTCGGACAAGGCGCATATCATACAGGCTGCGGCGAGCGCTGCTGTCGTTGCTGGTGCTGCTGAGGCTTGGCGGATGAGGAAGGACAAGTCATCATGGCAGAAGAAGGGGATGAGGATGGCTACGGCCGCGGCCGGCGCAGGTGCCATCGCGGCGTTCAAGGACAACAACCCAAAGGACTATGGTAAGAAGGACGCAGTCGGGGCAACGATTGGAGGGTTGCTGATGAATCAATTTGCCAGCGGGATGTTAAAGAAATAATGACAGAACATAGAGGGAGGCATGTGGACACGCATATGACGAGGGAATTTCCGGGCATTATGATTATAATTTAACGACCATATAGAATTGTCTAGACGACCAATATGACATACCAGGAGTTCAGGAAGGCAATGAGTGCACAATTGAGTTGTTTATGACGGGATATGTTTTCAAGGAACGAGCAAGCATGGATGGTATTGAGTCCAGCTGTTGACCTGCCAAATGATAGGGCTCTTCTGATCTACTGAGGCAAGTGTCGTTTCATGCAAGAGGTTTAAGATTTGACTGTATTGTTTTGCTCTTCTGCGGGGTATCATGATCCAATCTTCCCACTCATGAACGGATTCAAAATCATTAGGTATGAGCCGAAAAGTGCCAGGTTATCACGCCTGAGAACCTTACCAGACTTATGAGCTCCATTTTCTTCACCCGTGCCTGAACCGTCCTGCGACTCTCCCTGCTCCGCCCATATCTCTGGCGTTCCGAAATCGGGTTCCTCTTCTGCTTCTGCATCTTCGTCTTCATCTTCAGTCGGGGTCTCCTCTGAGTACGAGGGCGCGGTTGGAGACTGTGCGAGGTCTTCAAACTTGGTTCCATGCTCCACCTCGATGATCTTCTTCGCCGCCGCAATGAGCACATCTTTTTCCCAAAGATTCTCTCTGGGCAGTGCGAAAATCGACATTAATCTGATGAGCTCCAGCCTCATCTCGAGATCGCAACAGGTTGTCACTAGAAAGAACAGGTTTGCCCCGAACCCGGTCTCGAATACGAATGGAGGCGATACTGAGTCCGAGAAAGGCCCTTCGTGTGGGATCTGTGACTCCAACCATGATAGTTGCTTGAGCACTCGGTCAAAGTTGTCCACTGATCTCTCATAGCCTGACTTGGGATCATCAAACGCAATGTTGAGCCATATTCGGCAGCACTCGTAGCGGGTCAACAAGAAGCAACGATACATCTTGAGCCCGTACTCCGCGCCGTATTTGCAGTGTTTGGCAGCCAAGGCATCCAGCTCTGTCATTTTTGGGTCGAATTCGCTGAACAGCTTCAGCCATGTATTCAACAATCGGCTGATCGTGGATTTGTCGGTAAAGTATTGAGAAAAGACAGAAATCTTCTTTTGGGGTTCAAACATGCCAGACGCCGTTTTCGGTAGTGAATGGGACTTCCGGCTTGAACGCATAATTCTTGTTGTGTGGTTGAAGATTCCGTCGAGCATCTCTTGTGCTTCGGAGAAGGTTGAAAAGGTGGTTGGTATCGGCCCCGCCAAGTCCGAAATATCGGAAAATTCGGAATTCTCATCGCTGAAGAAGAAAGCAAATTCGTTAAGTCGTCGGAAAATGGGTAAAAGATGTTGTTGAGTCCAAGCATGCTGGGGCGAGGTCTTCAAGATTTCAACGCCATGCGTACAGTGCCTTAATGCCGCCTCTCTGTCCCCGCGTATGAACTCTATACAGACGAACAATACGCATACAAGAAGTACGACTGATTCTTTATGCTCTGATTTGATGTCTTTGAGCCCGTGGATAGCGTTGTTGTAGTGCTTGAGAGCTATTGTCTGGTTGTCGAAACGTATCTTCGCATTAGACTCGGGCGTATAATAAGATTGTTGAAATAAATCGCTAATTGAGATAACTGCGTGTCGTACAGCCGGCTCGAAAGCGCTGAACTGTAACACAATATTGGTCCAGAAGTAGGGGTCCGCGGTGCCGGACATCAACGGACCCGCTGTCTCGCAAAAGAACTGCAGCGCGTGTCCCTCACTTGATGAGTTCGCTCCAGGGAAGACATGGTGTGGCCGGTGCAGGGTGAGTGTAGTCGCATCACGCGATCCAACTGGGTCTCGCACATCGATCTTCAGTAGGTAACCGTCACAGACTCGGCCTGTCTTGATGCAGCGAACGCACGACGGCTTGCCTTCGTCACACTTGACTTTCCGGGCCCTATCTATCTTGTCAGACGGTTGCACTTGGCAAAAGAGAGACGAGCATGGCACGGTTCTTTTTCTTTCTCCCGCCGGCGGGGTCCTGTCGTACTTACTTGCAGGTGATGCACCCAGTCCTGACTTTCCGGTTCCCCTTGCGGGCCATACTTTTTTTTGTTTCTTTTCATCAACCCAGGCTCTTCCGCATTTGAAACAAAGGCCAGGCTCGGACTTTTCTGCAAGCGTATCCAGAGTCCGAGCTTTCTGGGTGTGGTTTTTTGCCTGGCGCGAGACTCGCTAGGGGCTTGATTGGCGACTGTTGCGCGAAAAGGTTGCGGGAAGAGGAGAACTTGCTCGGACTCGGGCGGGACACAAAAGACAACACACGATCGCAGAGAGATCCACGCATGCCAACTTTGATTGGTTTGGGCGGGGCTTACAAGGATTGATGCGAGCCGGCCAATCTGGACTCGTGATGTGGGCAGGACCCCTGATTGTTTGTAAGGATTTGGCGTGAGCTAGCCGCCGATGCACCGTTGGGGACAACCAACACCGCTTTTCAAGCGGGTGACAATCAGCTCACTAAGCCTGTTTTGGTGTTGGCGATAAATCAAGTCCACAGACAGGCTGCCTTTGGGGGGATATCAGGAGATAAGTTGCTATTTCTTCCGCAGGATTGGTCCCCATCATTGTTTTACCACCAACTCTTACTTGTTACTTGTAGATGGTTCACAAATATGGACTCGAACATGAGAGGTTCGCCAAGCTTACGTGAGATGAGGATCAATCTTCTAGGCAGACACATAAGGCCAATGAGCTAAAAACCGAAGTTCCGGTTTAATCACGAAACTGCAAAGCATAGGTAGCTGAGAAGCCGGGAGATATAACGAAGACTTTGAAGCGACGGCGTCAAAAGTCGCAACACATGATTTTAGTATTTCACTGTTTCGATAAGATCGTCCGGAAGAGAGAATTCTGGTCATAAGCGTCTTTATCGAAGTTTTTGCAACTCACCACGATCCCATCATCCCATGCAAAAACATACTATGTCGCTGAATGTTTACTCATCCCTACGTGAGAAAAACTAGTTACAGCGCAGTGGAAGGATTTTAACTTCAACCAAGTTGCTTTCGGAGACAAAACATCACCCAAGGGTTTGCCCCAGGAGACCATTCTTGGTCCTTGCAATGGGAGCTGTCGAAGAAGATGCAGTATACCGGGCCTCGGGATGTTCGTTCACGGATCTAGGGATGGGGATACGGGGACCGAAGAAGACCACACTGGCTGCCTCTCTACCACTGAACTACACTTAGGACATGACGGGCATATTGTTAAAACCATTCGGTCCTGTCGGGAATTCAATGCTGAGCGTTTTTGTTGACGTGAAATTCATTGACGTTGTGGTCGTAGAGGTGCCTATGGATGAGTATTACTCCAGCACAGTGAGGATCCATCGCAGCATCGGTCCAGTAGAGTTTGCCAAGAGAGCAGGAGGATGTGCGATTGCAACCAAGAGACAAGAAAGGGCTCTACGTCAAAACCGGAAGAAGCACTTTGGTCTCAGTCCAATGACGATCTCATGATGCGACGGAGTTTGCGGAACGCCCTTGACGTGTTCGGAAAGCTGAGCACATTGACAGAAAAGATGTGATACTGTTGGGATGCATGCCATAATGAAGAAGCCAGAAAGCCTCCATGGACTCACCAAATTCTCCATCACGGTACTCGTCCTCACTTGTTAGCTTAGCCTTACGACCTCGGATTCCTCAGCTGATGGCCATATGTGTAACTCACTTCCCAAGGCGCACTACACATATTCTGAGCTTCATCAAGGTACGGTCATGGGCGACTTGTTGCTTCGCCTTTCGATCCCCGGCGGTCATCTTTTGTGAGTCTGGCTGGACAAAATAGGATATGTGCTGTCCATAATCCTCCTGACATTTTAGTGAAGTGCGCTCGGTATCGTTGATGGCTGTTTTGGCAGCAATGGTCCTCTGAGCGTTACACGGCATTGTAGTGTCTTCAATGCTTCATCTTAGATCATCATCATCCGTCAACGGTGTTGTCTATCAATGTCGTCGCGCTTGTGCGGCATACCGAGTCCATTAAAACTAAGTCCAAATGAGGTTTCCCAGGTTATTCCTCAAAAGCAAACATTCTAATTTTCAAGGATTCTTGGATCTCCGTGAACAGATGCTGAACGTAGAAGAGGTTATCCGTTACTTTTCAAAACTACATGTTCGGTCTTTGGTTCGCATGACGATGAATGAACATTCTTAGTTGGTTTTATTTATGTGATCAACTGGAGAATCAATACCATAACATCCCCACAGGCCACGTTCATTGCCTCAGAATTTGTGTAAACATCTTTATGCGCCAAATCCATACAGCAATGTACGTACATCAATTCATCTCGAATATGACCCACGGCATCCTGAGTCATAAGACTGGATCTACTGTCTTCAACCTAGTCGCAAACGGTGTTGTCACATTCAAGAAACACCCTCCTCCTTGGATCGCACAATGCCTCATTGAGCAATTGGGCCCGATTCTTAGAAATCGGCAGGATGTCCTCAACAAAGCCACCTGCTTAATCTATGGATGTTTGACATTAGTATGAGCTTTTGTTAAAGCAACTCCGACGTCACCCAAAGGCCGTATCACTACCAACAACTTTCTGCTCAGGTTCAATCACGATATCGGCGCTGCCGATTCCTCCGAACTCCAGCCCGAACAATCACCTCGGAGCTCGGCCAGCGGTGATCGGATCAGCCCTGGGGAGTCGCCCGAGCTGAGCTTATTTGGTGGAGGACTGCTCCACCAAGCCTTTCCTTGAGAGGTTCGAGCGAGGCATTTCTTACGGGTCCGCATCGCGCGGAACACGAGCTCACCCACTCTCGTAGGGATGGTGCCTGCATACGATGCTCCATAGCCGTTGATTTGATGATCTGATAACCTTTGAAGATTGAACCCTTGCCCGGTGAAGTTAGATGAGTCTTTTTCAACGACCTGCCCCATTGGGGCAAAATAAGCAGACCGTTGGTCATTGCCAAGACTCGGGAGTTGTATCCAGCTTGGCTTCTCATGAGCATCAATGCTACATGCCGGTTACCGGCGCCATGGCCCATAAAAGTGTAATTAATGAAGAGGAGATTAAGCATCGCGACCTCGTGAGAGTGGGTGCATTCTCACGATGTAGGGCCCTGCGAAAGCGAACAACGATGCAACGAAACGCAATAAATAGTAACCCAAGGCCTTGCCGCCCTGGCTTTCGCTTCGCCTGAACCGTCAAACCAACATTCGAGGTTTCGAGATCAATCGCCAATTCCACCGATCTCATCAAGACTGCCGGCAATGGCTCGATGGTACAGCATCGCGCAAGCGCTTCTTCTCGCTGCCGCACTCAATCCAGCGGCGGCCGAGGAGAGCAGCTTTACCGGTCGCCGCAATCGCCTGACCACTCCGGCGTCCGAAGCCGCTTCTGGCCGATATATCGTCGAGTTCCAAGCCTCGACCGGCCCGAACGCCAGACAGGACGCCACAGTCGCAGACTCTGTTGTCGACCACATCACATCCCTGGGATACGACGCTAAGGTCAAGGACGACTTTTCTGCCATCTCCGGTCGCTTCAAGGGCGTTTCGGTGGAGATCATCAACGAGAAGTCCACCGGCGCTCTAGATGACATCAAAAGTACCCCCGGAGTGGCTGGCGCTTGGCCTGTGTATCCTATCACCCTGGATGCATCCTTTGAAGTAACCACGGGCTCGCAGAAGTGGAACCCGCATATCGCCACACGCGTTGACGAGCTTCACGAGCGCAATATCACTGGCGCGGGTCAGCGCGTCTGCGTTGTTGACAGTGGCGTTGATGTCTCGCACCCAGCTCTGATCGGCAAGGTTGCTGGCGGCAAGAACCTGATCGAGACCAACTCAACTGAGCTCACCGACTGCGCCGGCCACGGAACCTTCGTGTCTTCCGTCATTGCGGCATCGCATAAGGACTTCTCTGGCGTTGCTCCTGACTCAGAGATCTACATGTACAAGGTCTTTGGGTGCGAGGACTCGACTTCCAACGACATGGTCCTCAAGGGTATGCTTGCTGCCGACTCAGACGATTGCGATATTATTTCGGTGTCCATTGGAAGCAACACTGGCTATGCCAACTCCGTTCTCTCCCGCGTCGCGAGCGAGATTGCTCAGGACAGACTCATCATCATCGCTGCCGGTAACTCGGGTGAGATGGGGCCGTACTTTGCCAGCTCTCCTGCTGCAGGCCGCGGTGTTGTCTCGGTTGGGTCTGTTGAGGCTTCACAGACTCTTGGATGGCCAGCGATGCTCGTATCTTCCAGCGGTCAATCGTTGAAAATCTCATATGTCACACCCGATGGCACCAAGTTCAATCAGACAGTCGATGTCCCTATCGTTCTAGACAGCGGCGACTCTTGCAACATCGCTGGCTCTGGGTCTGAAGACTCGGCCGTGCTGGCTAAGCGCGGTGTATGCCCTCCCGCAAGCTCATACTCTTCCATCGCAAGCGGCGGCTTCGGGTTCGGCATCCTCTTCGACTCGTACAAGCAGGGCGCTTACTACATGTCTGACGTGACCCCCTGGTCCGACACACTCAAGTTGATGGCAGTGACGACTTCCTCCGTCGGTGACTGGGCTTCGACGCAGATTGGAAAGAACTACACTCTTCGTCTTCAGATTCAAGCAGACGCCCAGCCCGCGGCATTCGCCGCAGAGGTTCCCAGTTCCGGCCAGATCTCGAGCTACACATCATGGGGCCCAACATACGAGAATGGCTTTTCGCCTATCGTCTCAGCCCCCGGTGGTGTCGTCTATGGCGCGTTCCCCGACAATCGGTATTCCATCTCTTCGGGGACCTCGTTTGCGACGCCCTACATCTCTGGCGTTGCAGCCTTGTGGTTTGCGCATGCGAAGAAAGATCGTGCCGAGTTTGTCCGCCGCCTGACTTCGACTGCCGTAGCTCTCCCTGCCTTTGACAACGGCGACGCCCGTGTCGTGGCGGAGATTGCGTCTCTTGCTCAGCAAGGTGCTGGCCTCATTGACGCCTCCAAGCTGTTTGACAGCACGACCGTCTTGCTTTCTGAGCCGACCCTCTCACTGAATGATACCGACAACCGTGTCACCACGCATACAATTCGCATCCAGAACACTGGGGCCGAAGAAGTGACTTATAACATCACTCACATCCCGGCATCTACGGTCGCATCCAGAAACTCGATCTGGTACCCCAACGTCTACTACCCGCCTCTCCTGTCAGCTGCCGGCTCACTTGCGGATGCAAAGACTGTCACTGTTTCTGCTGGAGCTACTCAGGAGATCGAGGTCACTCTGTCTGCCCCATCTCTCGATGCCGACAGTGGCGCACTTTGGAGTGGCAAAGTCCTCTTGGCGGGCTCTAATGACGACCTGATCACCGTTCCTTATATCGGCGTCGAAGCTTCGACGTACAACTGGACTCCGCTGCACCACGGCCCAGAGTCGTACCGATATGATGATTCCAATGGTGACCTGCTTCCGATCGACTATCAGGGCCGGGCCTATCGTCCTGCCGAGGGAGAATCACCAGAGACCTACTTCGCCTTCAGATACGGTACATATGAGTTCTCGGTTGACTTGGTCGGCGTGGATTGGTCCACTGAACAGTTCTCGTACCCACCCCAACATGGTTCCGGATCCAAGGCTTGGCTTGGCTCTGTCAGATCCCAACCCGTTGTCCCCGGCGGGTACATGGACTTCCCCATGAGGGAAGTTGTCCGCTTCAACCAGGGTAGCTTCATCACCTTCCGTGCATTCGCGAACGGAACGGACATCCCCTCGGGCCGCTACCGCATTTTCACGCGTGCTCTGCGCATCTTTGGAGACGCATACAACCCGAAGGACTGGCAGCTCTTCCTCTCGGACCCGTTCTCGATCCAGCTTGGCAATGATCCCATCCCGGGCCAGAATGCAACTTTCACCACGAGACAACCTTCGGCAACTGCGTCTGCCACAGTGAGCTCCACGGCTGCTCCCGCTACAACATCCGCCGTCGCTACGACCGTTCCTATCTCCGTTCCAGGCCCCACCACAACTCTCACCGCCACTGCCACGCCAACTGGTCTATCAGGTGCTTTCACTTCTCTCAAGCTTCAGCGCCTCCGCGAAGACACTCCGTTCATTACCGATCCCGAGGCTTGGATGGAACTCCATGTTCAGATCTCCCTTCCCAGTCCAGTTGCGGCAGACTCGGTCCTGACCTTCGCCGTTCCCGCTGAGATCACCGACATCGCCGAGGGCGACCAACTGTCTGCATCTGGTGCCCAGGCAGGGTCCACTTCCTTCGACGCGGAAACCCGCCTGTACACTATTGCCCTCGCTGACTGGACTACTTGGAACAAGAACATGGTCGGCGACTTCTTCCTCATGTGCCGCTTCACGCCGGCCTTTGCCGCCTCGATGAAGCAAGGCACATATGTGGTTGAGTTCCCCACCGTTGACAAGGTCCACCAAGCCACAGTGTACTACACAGCTGTGGACAGATCAACTATCTACGACCGACTGGTGACATCGCCCTATGACGGTGCCAGCTTGTTCACGGTTGAGGCCGAGATTCCCGCCTCGCTGGGCCCATGGGACTATGTTCGCGTGGAGACGTCCCACTCCAGCGACTTGGACGGTTTCGTCTGTGACAACTCTAGCGTCATTGTTGGGCACGAGTTTGACGCCGAGAATCGTATCACGAGCTTCACCGATGTTACTGCCGAAGCCGTGGAGGTTTGCAACGTGAAGAACTTCCGAGCCGTGTACAACCAGACCCTGACTGGCCATGATGTTCTGCGTTTCACGATGGGAAGCATTCAGGGCGACCGTCAAGCTTGGACGCTTAACCTCGTTTATCTTTTGGATATCCAATTGTCAAACGGAACTCTGGTGTTGTACGATGCCAGGAACTGGGCGTTTGAGAAGAACCCCCGCTTGAGGAGCCAGTCCTTCAATGCATTCAGTGGCGAGCGCGCCACCTAACCACTTCTCTGATTCCGCCATGTAATTACTCTGCTTTGTTGTACATATTAATTATCTTGAAGACGCAAAACAGCGTGTACATAAATACAAAATGCCGAGAGTGGACATTTACTTGTTTCTTACTCAGGTTTGGTCTGAGAGATTATCAAGCACCTATTTGCCCGCAGTACCGATGTGATACGATAAATGCCCTGGTTTTGCCTTGAACCTATGAATGGATTGTGCCTAGCCAGTTGAGCCCATTGTCAAGGTTCAATCATTAGATTGAAGAAGTTCCACTTGAATCGCCAAGATGCTGTCAGAGGCCTTTGGCAGTTTTGACATGTGCTCTGGGGCTGGTCCGAGTCCGCCACCTTAAAATATCATTTGCATAACAAGCTCGTAAATCAGAGTTTTAGGGTCGCATACGTGGGGGGCCCCTCGGATATGACGATCCAGTTCAGAAGTCTTGTCCCGGACCCAGACAGGGATGCTGATTATCAGATGATCTGATAAGATTAGATGGGACGAGCCCACCGCTGGAGCCCTTTAGGTTCTCGGTCGAATCGGCCCCGCTGAATACGCTCAGCAGCCCGCTCCTTTCTGGGATGGATCGGCTGATGGCACCGTGGAGTTGCTTTGCCAAGATTCATGCCAATAGCGCGCGCGATATCGGTCGGCGCAGTTTAAGGGACGAACTTCCTGTTCTGGACTAAGTTTCTGGGCATGCCGGAGGGAGGAGTTCAGGCAGAATCGGAGGTTGTTGAAGATAAAAAGGGTTGCTTGGTACGGGGCAGTTGAGGGAGAGTTCTTTAGACATCTTCATCCAGCATCTTTCGCGCCTCACTATCCACATCTACAACCAAACTTCTTCCTACAACTTCAAGATGCGTTTCTCCATCACCTGTGCCGTGGCTTTCGCCGCTTCCTTGGTCTCTGCCACCCCTCTTGTCACCCGCAACCAGGTCTCTTGGGACTTCCCCGAGGAAATGCTCGCCAAGCGCCAGGACGTTCCTGCCCCCGGTACCCCCGCCTACCTCTGCCACGAGAACTGCGGTAAGTGTAGTATTTGTTCACGCGACCTGAGTCTCATGCTGATCAATCTTTGCTTCCAGGTACCTCAATCACTCTGTCCCGCGAGGCGGGCTACTGTGAGAACTACCAGTGGATCGCCAGATACGACGCCTGCCTCCAGTGTGCGAACGCCCAGAACGTTTGGCAGTACTACGGCACCTCCGTCACTGCTGCTGCCGCTGCTTGCGGTTTCACTGCTGTTCCTGCGAAGATCTAGGGTCAGCGCGATGTCTAGGGACTCCCATCGGGGCTATCAAAGCAAACTTGTGGTATCCATGGAGATCTACGCCGACAAATGAGTTGTATGAAGGAATGCGTACAAAGTAGTTTGATCTGAACGTGAAAAACTGTACATAATGACATCAATAATAACAAACCGATTGATATGACAACCCCCACCTAGAACGTACTTATGAAGAAAACGTGGAAAGAAAGAAACTAGCCCTAACAGCCGAAAGTATGGAGAACACAGCAGCTTAGACGGTTTATGTCCTCAACCCATCATCCGAGCCTCTTAAAGATATGCTCCTCGTCGAATTCCCTGGACTTTGAAAGTCACCGATGTCTTTCCCCGTTGCTTCAATTTCTAGAGTAATTCCTTCCTCAGTGAATGTAGTCCCCGAAGAACTACTTATGCTATGTGCGAGACTGTTTTGAGAAAGTGATCTGCCCAGCAACTTGACTACTGAAATCGGCAGCCCAGCTTTGCTCCGACGTGGAACCTCTCCATCAACAAATGTCACTCTGTTGCTGGGATCTCGGCCACCGGCGACGGGTTGCATAGGAGCTGATGAAGTTGTGTCGGTATCGGTCCTTAGTCTCGGACGGCCCATTGCGGGGTAACGTGATTCGAAGTCATCAAAAATGTCCATGGCGTGTGAAAAGTAGGCTAGTCTAGGACCAGTGGGTGCGTCCTCTTCGTAATGGTTGCGCCCCCAAACATGGCCGATGAATGCCCTGGTTTCGTCGTCAATGATGGCTGCCCCGGAATCGCCCGGTATGCCGATTCCCCCAGCGTTCCACTTTTCAACGGCCAAGAGTCCTGGAGCGTTTTCGAGATACCATTCACGAGTAGTAGGCTGGTCCGGGCCCTGCTGAACAATAATCGGGGTTTCGCACACGACCGCGTACCTAAATCCGCTACTACGACCAGTACAACGGACCATTCGAAGCTTGGGGCTGATACTCATTGTGTCTGACATTGGGCTTGAGTGCGGTTCCACTTCTCTGCCATCTGGGGCATATCGAATGCAATTCTGAAGCAGTAGGCCTTCGCCTTCCAGATCACAGAATGCCCAGTCGGTTTCTACTCTTCGTTCATCTGGTGGCACCTTCGGAGCGAACTCCTGGAAAGATCTCGAGGCTCGTTGAGTCCGATACATCCTATATCCAGAGTGTGCGCCAATTTTCGCAATGCGTACCGGAATTGTTCCCGTGGGACAGTCGATCCCTGCTGGATGCACAAGATGACATTCCGGCGCTTCTTGCTCTTCGTTGACACCTGGGGCTCCGTAAAAAAGATGAAAGTTTACGAGACACCCAGTTCGGTCACCCCACTTGATTGCTGGACCGATGGTTGCTGCATATTCACCCTTTTCAAATCCAACAGAGTCACCAACCATTAGAGGTGAGTGATAACGAGCGTTACCAGGTGAAGCATACGGTTCCTCTGTTCCAGAGGTGCGCTTGACGACTCCGATGGTGAAAGATATGGTAACGTGCAGTGACCTCTCCGGCGTAAATATCTTGGAGACATTCCTTCTGAGCTCTTGATTTGTGTTGTCTGGTAGCCTTTTCCTGGTAACAACTTCCACAATTCTGAGGACACCATACTCGCTGTAGTCAGCCTGAATCGAAATATTATAGTCTGTGATGTTGCCTTTGACCATGGTCTCCTTCAAGCGCGGCAGTGCTTCATCTTCCCATATCTGGTTGAAGTATTCGGATGTTCTTTCGCGCTCCTTCAGTTTGGCTCGGATAGTCGCCAGTTCTGTGGAATCTGACATTGTCGATTTGTCCAGTGGGAAGGTGGGATGCTTGGACTTTGCGAATGAGTTGTGAGAAACTTCGTGTGATAGCTGGTCGTTTTCTTCTTCAGTTATTTCTTCAGGTTGCGATCCTGGCTCTGCCCTTGGCACTACCGAATTGCGGATGAATTGAGGAGGGATGTGAGACTCGGACCGCGTCAGCCGGGGCATGCACACGAGGGCCTTCTGGGCTACTGTGGCCACAGATCGTATTGAGCTGACGCTGACGCTCTTCACGCTCTCCCAAGTCTTTGAACGTGTTGAACGACGTTGAGGAGGCGGAGGAGGTGACAAATCTTGCTGCTGCGCCTCATTGTTCAGCTGCTCTTGTTTGGCTGAAAAGCCGGGGCCCACGCGTTCGGGCGAGGGCGGAATTGCTGTCAACTCCGGATGCCGAGAAATTGTGTGTTGAATATCTTCTGCATCTTCCCCGCCCCAAACTCGCTCTCGATCTCCAGCATTTAAGTCCTTTCTATAGATGTCCTTTCTGCTGGGCGCCGAGCATTTGCCATGGCGGACATTGTAATTCTCCCTAACGAAGTTTGGTTAATTAGGCTGTATTGTTGGGTTCGGGACAGCATATCTGGTGGAAATTACTTCTCTGAGAATTCATTGTGGCGCTTTCGAGATTTGCTTCGAAGCTTGTGAATCAGGCGTTTGAGAGATGCTAGCTTATCGGTAAAGTGCAAGCTCATATTGGGCTCCTTTTGTGGTCAGGTGCAAGATCGGGAGTTAAGGCGGCAATGAAAGCTGCCGTCCCACTGTAACAGTCCCAGTCGCAAAGCCAAGACTGGAAGCACACGACTCCTCTGCGGGAGGGGCAAATACGCTCGGAAACATGATTGCTTAAATGATTCAGGCCCTCACAGCCTGATCCTCGAAACTGACTTGGTTGTTCAGGAGAAATGCAAACAGAGTGCCCCGATGGATTCGTGGCTGGGGGCTGTGTTCGGTAATGGTTCGAAGTGGACGAGAAGTGGAAAAAAAGTAGAAAAAGTCCAGAGGCCGCCGTTCATGCGGCGTGGGATTACCGGCATAAGCAGACCGTCGCTTGCGGTTAGCGCCTTGTTGAGTGTGTGGGCTTCCTTCCAGGCGAAGCACCAACATGGTCTCAGCCTGGTCTCGCTGCAGCTGTTGGGTCACATTGCTGACTTTTTGCACATTGTGACGAGTAACACCGCCTGACGGCTGCCTTAGCTGTGCCATTGCATATGCGTCTCGAAATCTGCAATTGCCAAATCGAAGTAGCGGTCACTGACTGAGTGAACCCAACGACGTAATCATCCACTTGGGCTCGTATCATTAAGTACAGGTAGGATATGAGGTCCAGATGTGGAATTATTATTATTTCGTACTTCTCATGGCGGAGCCTTCAATTGCAGTTTTTTCTTGGCAGTAGCCTTACTGCCAGCCTCCGCATCACTTCTCCACGATCTGAGTGCCCTTCAGTTCGCTGTATGCATCGGACCCATGGACAACACAACTCGCAGCAGAACCTCCAAGTAGCAACTTTAGAATCAAACTTCCATTCAAGCAATACAAAAGTCCCACGATATCGAATATGAGTCTATGTAGCATCTATGATGAACTTTTATTGCCTCAAATATCAGCTCTTCTGGTAGTGAAAGCTTTGTCTCTGCTTCAGCATTTAACTCTAGCAAAGCAAGAATTATTTCATGAAACGAGGAATGGCTTCCTGTCTTCCCCTTTGTCCTTTGGGAATTTTCTGCAGTGGGTCTTTGGCAGGTGTTCAGAGCTCACTAAGGTACGCAACTCGCCGAGTTTGTAGTGGTGAGCAGTTGCAAGGTCTGTCTTAGTCGTCAATTCACAACCACGCACCAAAGCCATGTTACGCGTCTAAGCACAACCACCTCAAGCGTCATGTAGCCATATTTCTACGCGTCTAAACAGTAGAGAAGGGTCCGTCACATGACCTGGTGGGCAGGCACTCAGAAAAATAATTAATTTTGGTCTTGTTGTTTTGATTCCAACCAAAGCAACCCGAATTATCACCACCTCCTACTCTACCAAACTTTCATTGCTACTCTCATCAAACACATCGAAATCGCCCCAGCCCTCATCATGAAGGCCATCAATATGCTTCTCCTGCTGGCCGGCATCTTTCTGATGATGCTTGGCGTCCAGTACGACGAGCGCGAGGGCGAGCGTCGCGACCAGCTCCCTCTTGGCTGGTTCGGCGGCGTTTTCTTCCGCGGTGTCGGCGCTGAGACCGTCAGAGTTCCCTACGACCATCGCTTTGCTTCTCCTGAGGCTTCTGCCGTTACCCAGATCTCCGCCAACCAGACCTATATGGACGATTATTTCAAGATGGCTGGCGACAATATCTATGCCGTTCCTGGCTCCATGGACATTTGCCCAATCGATTCCTTCGACGACTTCAAGCACACCATCGAGAACAAGCTTTCGGGCATCAAGGAGGGTGTCGAGCGTGATATCAAGGCCATTGTGTCTGCCGCCAGCGACCATGCTCACAGCTTCGGCAAGAATGCATTCTCCTACCTGGTTCGCATCGTCTCATTGGGCCTCTACTCTGTCGATGACCTTGAGGCCATCGTCACCGCGGATCCTTGCGAAACCCACCATGATGACGACCCCGCCTTCGTCCCCATTATCGAAACTCTGGGAGACCTCATTGTTGAATATGTCATCGAGCTCAAGACTGGAATCCACAACTCCTTTGCGTCCCTCCACTACTGGGTTATCACTCGCTCCACCAACTTCATCTACCTGTCCTTCATGAGCGCTGGCTTGACTGTCATGGCGGCTCCCGGCCTCGTGTCTGGACCAGTCTTGTGTGTCATCGCCTGGGGCATGCCTGAGTTCGTTGGTGGCAAGTCTCCCGAGCTCCCCTGAACAAGACCGCGATGTGCAAAATTGCTAACTGTTACTTGCAGAGTGGCTTACTGCTCTGATCATGCACATGTTCGACGAAGTGTTCGCCGTCGGTATCATCCGCCTCTGCGAGAGCGCCTTTGCCGGTGGCCTGGGTCTTGAAGCTTTCAACTACCTGATCAAAGTCGGTGGTCTCGTCGCCGTCCTCTGCTCGTTCGCCGGTCTTGTGGCTGGCTTGACCAAGTAGAAGACGGAAAGGTTACGGTGCCGGGATAGTACGTATGTCGGCTGGACCAAAGTTGTTTGGACTGGCTATTACTTGGAAAATGCCCTTCTGGCTCTTTCTTCCGTCTTCGTCGCTGGTCTCTGGCTGCGGCCAACATCGCATGTTGATCCCCGAAGGAGAGGGGAATAACTAGTCTAGGATCGTGGTCAAGGACAACACCATGGAATTGAGGCATACTATGACCTCAATGAGATACCTCGTGCTCCCGTCGATGTGATCATGACGCTTGCGGACGCCTCCATTCGGTGTCTACGGCTGCTGGGCTCGGTCATAATGGCAACCGAGATGCTTGCGTAAATTTGGTTAATATTGCTGCCTCAGCTATTATTGAGGTAACCACTGGGATCAAAAATGTCCTCCTCGTATCTAGTACTGAGTATTAACTTCAAAGAACTCCAGTTCAATGGCTGGCTGGATATGTGTTTGCTTCCTGTGGCTAGGTTGCGGGCTTCATTTCTTAGTTTCATTGCCCTTGCTTGCTTTATAAGTCTAGATGAACTACGCTTTTGGAGTCGGAATGTCGATTAAAACTCGAGATACTGAGAAATAGAAGGCGGTGGCTCTCTCAGAGGTTCGGCCGGAAGGTTCTCACCCCACTCTCGGCCGGTCTACCCATGCATCGTGAAGTACCCACTCCGAGGGCTTCAACCCCTGGTTCCATCCCACACAATCAGCAATGGCGACTCTCGCATTCATTCAACAGTCGGTCTATTAGTCTAGTTGGTTAGGACGTCGGATTCTGATCTCACAATCAGTCCCTTCCGTAAGCCCAGGTTCGAATCCTGGATGGACCTTCTTTTGCTCTTTTGATGCCCTCACTTCATGTGGTCCAGGCGCCCATTTTTGTCGGACGAACTCCGCTCAGCATACATACCTCATGACTGTGTGAATGAACTTTCTACTTTTACGCTATCATACAGACCGTTACTTCATTAGAGCGTTCCTCCATCATCGACCTTGGCCGTCTTGCCGCCCAAGTACTGAAAGTCACCATCCCCTCTGACCCCAATCGTGAACACTCTTGCTTGCCCCAACGCACGCTGGAACCATCCCAGCCGGAAATTTAGATCGGATAGCCTGCCATGAAGCTCGTCTGTCGACAACAACTGGGTGCTCTCCGGCAGATTATCTGACGCATTGGACCCTCGCAACAGTGCACCCATGGTCGCCATGCTGTGAAACCCATCAGGAGCCAGACCCTTGACATCCAAGTGGAATGGCCAATTCCTGCCCACCATTCGCTTAGTTACCACTGAAAGTACCGCGGAAATGTGAGTCAACGCCACGGCTACGAGGATCGCAACCAAGATGTACGTGACTGTTGCGTTCTGCACCAGGCGACGTCTCCCATTGTCGCTGACGACTGCTTCTAAAGTTGGAAGCTGGTCAGGTGGCGCCGCGTTCCTGGAGCGTGCTGTCAGGTTGTATCGGTTTTCGATGTTGACCAGCTGCGCGGCGACAAGACCGTAGTTGTGTTGGAGGCCCTGCAGGATCTCTTCATCCTGGCCTGCGTCTCCGAGTGCTTCGAGAGGAAGCTTTCCAAACGGCTCTATCAACGCTTTGAACTGTTCGCCGATCCAACCAGCAAGCAAGTCGGCGACGGCTAGTTGGGGATAGGCATCGCCAACTTGGATGTTGATGAATTGTTGATCGACATGGGGTATGTCGAGAGTAGGCGTCCATGGCTTGATCGTAGACAGATCTGCTTGAGGCGGTCTTTCGGGGTCCAAGACGTACTCGCCATCATTCGCGGCCAGATGAACCTGCGTGGTTGCTTCGACCCAGGTGTAGTTGCATCTCCACATTGAGAAGTAATCGAAGCCATTCTTTTCCGTCGAGAACTTGCCCCAAGCGTACGTCTGATATCTCCATGATGCGTACTCGTAGTCAGTGGCGTTGACGCCTAGACTACAGGCCATATTGATATCGGCCGTGTTTTGCGGAGAATAGAAGACATCCGCCATGTACGAGACACCAAGTCGATTCGTAGCGACGCCCATGTCCAAGCGGTTCAACAACGCAGCTGTGGAGCCATTGGGGCAGCTAAACGGCTGAGTGATTATGGCTTCGTAGTACTTTGTCTCTTCTACCCAGTTGGTGATGTTGATATTGTACTCTGAGTCGGGCACATTGAAGCATTCCATCGGGTGCAGCTTTGCCGCCGGCACCGTGGCTGTAATTGTTGTGTTTGGTGATACTGGAACCGTGTCAACACCACCAAGGACCGGGAACACAAGGTCATCGTAGGTGTTCTTTGGGTACGCCAGCGACGCTTCACCTTGTCTGGTCACAAGACTGCTCAGGAGTTGCCGGTTGCTCCTCGAAAGAGATAGTCCGTCAAGCCCTCTCCCAATCTCTGTCGAGCCAAACCAACTTTCCTGTTGGAGCTGGATGTTGTGGGAGTCGGGAATAGACTCGACCGTGAAAATGACAGATACTAATGTCGTAAGGAAGGCGCAAGTAATCGCGAGTGATTGTGACAATGTCACGGCCCAGACGCGCTTCCTTAGAGAAAGGTAGAGGGCTCGAAGGCCCAGCATATCCATCAAGGAAACATCGAGATCCCTCGCACTGCACGAGCGAGTAGAAAGACACGAGAGGATAGCTAAGCCCCTGTAGGCGAAGTCGCAGCAGCTTGTGTACAGGGAGACGCCGAGCATGACCAGAGCTGGGATCGAAGTCCAAAGCAAATGAAGGTACCCTTCCTCACTTACTGTTGCTAACCCCTGCGATGTCTCCGAGACCCTCAAAGCGTACAAGAGCCCGACAACGATGGCGAATGTGAGCAAAGAAGACAAACCTCGAGCCCAGGTTCTCAAGACCAGTGGCGTAAAATCGCAATGGCTCCAGACCGTTGACGGAGAGGTACTATGGGCAACGCGGTCCGCGAGGTCAGGATGTTCTTTGAAGAAGATCATGTTGCCGAGAATCGTCGCGGGGTCTCTGAACCAGACCGCAGTGCGACTCGTGTGCCGAAGCAATACTGATGCAACCACAAGACTGAGCAGAGCAAACAGCGCTGCCATGGTCCAGCAGACCCATTGATTGACAACCAGCTTGCTGACGCTGTCGACGGTAGACCCGGTCACAGCTAGTTGGGACTCGTCATCGACCCGAAGTCGATAGTGTCCAAGCAGGGGTCCAAGGGCTTGGGACATATTCAATACCGCGAACTGGAGGATCTCGTTGGTGTATAATAACGGATTCGAGACGTTCACTGCCACTGCGAGCGATTCCCCTCTGAATTGGGAGAGAGAATCAACCGGCCCTGCGACCATGCCAACACCCGTCGTGCCCCAACGACCACCAGCCTCGGGCATGGCCGAGTTGAGCATCGTCCATAGGTCAGCAGTGACAGGCGTCTTTACTACGTTTGCCAACTCTGTAACGTTAGGGCTGACACCGTCGTCGACGACTCTGACCTTTGACACCCAGCCGGTAGACGTGCAGAGCACCGCTGCAACGTTAAGGAAGTCCGGCTGCGATGCATTCTTGGTCGAGCCCCCGAATCTCGCCGCGTAGTAAAGCGACTGGTTGAACTGCTGCGGCAAGTTC
Source organism: Colletotrichum chrysophilum (assembly GCF_026319265.1). NCBI lineage: Eukaryota > Fungi > Ascomycota > Sordariomycetes > Glomerellales > Glomerellaceae > Colletotrichum > Colletotrichum chrysophilum. The sequence goes on along the minus strand of NW_026517479.1, from coordinate 10,188 downwards.
GGACAAGGCTTGCCAACCGAATTGGTGACCACCCAGTTTCCGGTAGTCTGTCCTTTCGCAGTCTTGTTCTTGTCCCATAGGATCCTGTCGCTAATCACAGGCACCTGGGCGTCGCAGCCCGGAAACGTAAGACTGACGTTGAATGTGTGGTAATTGAAGCTGGAGACGACTGGTGCGGACGCGGTGTAGTCCTCCATCTTCAGGCACTCGATTTTCGAAAAGTAGCCGTCGACGTCGACGCTCAAGGGTGAGCTGGTCGTCCCGCGCGCGGTGCCGTTGCTGAATTTGAAGGTCTGATATGCAAGGTTCCCATTGACGCCAAAGGGGAAGCGCATGTCGAAGTTGACGAGAGCCTTCGCCGTGTAGTAAGCGCTTCCTTCTGTATAAGTCGTCGCCGGAGCGGTTGTGTTGAAGGAGTTGAGGACTTGGACTTCGGCCGGTTCGGAGACTCGGATGGCGGCTAGGCTGTAGAGGGAAGGCGCGAGAACGATCTGGATTTTGAGGATGAGAGAGACAAAACAGATGAGGAAGACGAAGTAATGCTTTCTTTTCAAGGATTGAAAGAGAATTGCGGGGGACAGCATGGCTGTATAATCGAGATCGTATATATCTTCATTTGTGTCCCGCTCTTGTGCTCGACGGTAGGCCATCCAAGGCATGTATCGTATGGCTTGAATCTCGACTCGGGCCCAAAACAAGGAGATTATGGTTAGGACTAGGATCAATGAAAGTCAGCAGTCTATCCCCCGTCCTCAGTTGAATTGCACTTACTTGCGGTTGGGCCGAATCGCCACAAGTAGACAAGATTCTGTCTCGTTCTGACAAGGCCATCGTTCTCCTGCGAGTACCAAAGCATCACGGGAAGGGCGATTGTCAAGGCGATGAACAGCGCCAGGAAGGTCGATAGAGTAACTGGTCGGAGCCAGACCGGGCGCCATCTCACATTCTCCACGCGGTGGATAGAATTCCCACCTGCCTTCGCGCTGCCCTTTTCCGAACTAAAGGTGGGATCGCTCAGTAGTCCATGGTGGCTGTCCGGTGTCGGGCGAATATCCACAGGAGTTTCCATTGGATATGCGTCATTTTCCTTCGTTGTGAAAGGCTTCGTGGATGGCCGACCGTAGCTACCGGTGAAGTAATCGTTGGCGCCGAGCGCCGAGGTCCGTGATTCCGTGTCGTGCGGCGCCATTCCGGTAGTCAGGCCGGGGCTACGCCTGATTAACTTTCGGAGGATTCGATTGTACCCGCTCAGCTGGCGTAGGGCTTGGATCGGATCGCGAAAAGAGGCAGCCTCAATGCATCTATCCTTTCATGACCACATCGCTGAACGGCAATGCCAAGACATACACGCTGAGAACTTTGGTAGAAATCATTCGGGGGCGCAGCGGTGTTCACTTATGTATGGAGAGGTCGTAGGATTCAACGCTGCGGGCCCATCTTCCCACGGCCAGGGGAAGAGTTTCCTATCCGCCAACCACATGGTCAACTCTCCCGATCGCGAATTCGCTGGCCAGTGAGGGCACTTTTCTTCTGAGCCGCGCCTGATTTTAGACCCCAGAAGCCTTGCATTAGATCCGGATGCCGCTTCAGCTCGCGCTTGGCAATGCATGTCAGACTCAAAACTGGCAGCCGGCACGCTGAAGGAGGGACTTCAGTAACACCCCTGCATGACGCCACAAATCATCGCCTTCTCAGTCAATCATGAGTCTGCAATGACCAGATTAATGGAATGTAGACAGGGACTCGACGTATATCGGACTCTGTAAAGGTCGATTTGGGCCACAGGCTCGGGTCTCTAAATGGTTGCCTAAGAAGTGGTTCACCTTCTATGGCGGTGTTTTGAGTCTTTAGGCAGCACGGTAGCATCACCTTCAAACCCCGCTTTCCGGCGCCTAGCTGAAGACCATCAACAGGGGGTCCTCCTGGGCTGGAGGTGGGAGTCTGGAGATGGGCCAGACCCAACCTTTCCAAATCCTCCCAAGTTTTAGCTAAAATTCGAGAATGCGCTTGCTGATGCATCTGAGGTTGTCATTGGCCACGAGCACGTGATGGCGTAAGTCTTGATGCACAGCCGTTGAGACCAAGAGATGTAGTGGCTGCCTGTCATATTGCAATAGCGCTGAGCCAATCTCTTCCATCTCGACGACTGATGTTCATCTTGACATTATGAATGGATTATCATCGTCGCGGGTAAGTTGAAGTCCGCTGGGGAAGATGCTGACTTCTTAGACACACAGATGCTATGCAGTACACTAGCGAATTCCATCTTCTACCTTCAGCCCCATTCAATTTGTGGAAAGTTAGAGACTGTCGTTGGGACGGGATGCAGACGTATCATTACGTGGAGTAATTTTGGCTCTACGCCTTCAGTTTAACCTTTGGGCCAATCATGGATAGACCAACAAGCAAATGCCAGAATGTTTGCAGGTGAGTTCTTGCGGTACGGACCGCGCATTTGCGTTCCTGCGTCGTGACAGGGGTTGCCGGCTTCGTGGGGCTGGGCTGACTCGGACGGGCTTGGATGGGTCCTGATAAGGTGACAGCTTCTGGTCCTCGTCGACCATCCCACATTCATCGTTCATGATCAGTTCAAGGTCTGAGTTTTCGTGTTGACTTCTTTTTAAAAGATCAAGGTCCTGTGATCGATTGCTATCTCAAGTTTCACATGACAATGTTTCATAGCCCTCATAACACCGATATTGATGAATCAACCCCGAATCCTACATACCCCCGTTGTTATCCCATCCCTCGCTCTTTGGGCCGCAGAATCTTCAAGCCCGACCGACGGCAATAAGCACGGGAACCCACTCTCCAAGTTGCACTAAGCAGTTCTGAGGCCCCCGATACCACTCCAAAGTGAGATGACGTCCTGCGTAGGACCGGGCCGGCCACCCGTTAAAACTTATGTTTAATTGGGTCCAATTCAAGATAAGAAAATTCGGTTTTCTTTGCGAAAATTCGCCTCTCTCCTTCTTTCCTCCTTTTCGATCACCAAGACACGGCATGCTTCCAAGTTGACAATAGCGACGCTGGAGGCGTCGGCTTCATAGACGAAGTTATCATCAAAATTCATTACTGCAGACCCAAATTGCGCCCCGGCGCAAAGAAGGAAAAAAAAAACGCTATCTTTGATCGCTCGCGTGCGCACGCGACCAAGCGAAAGTTCTCCGCCCTCATGGCCGCTCCACCACAACACACCAGCGACTTTGAAGAACACGAAGTCATCCCCGGCACGCGCCGCCTCTACGACGAGAATGGCAGCACCTTCTCCAGCGATGCGTCGCTCCTGAAGCACGGCGACATCGTCCTCGTCCCGCAGCCGACGGACTCCCCCAATGACCCCCTGCGATGGTCGCTTGCGCGCAAAATCTGGCACTCCTGTCTGGTGTTGTACATTGTGGGCCTGACGGCTGCCACTTCGAATAACGCCGGCTCGGGCGCGGACGGCGTCAATGAGGAGTACGGCATCAGCTACGACGTGTTCAACACCGGCGCGGGTGTTTTGTTCGTTGCGATCGGGTACTGGACGTTGCTGAGCTCGCCGCTCGTTCACTTGTACGGCCGGCGCCTTGGGTATCTTATCTCGATGCTGCTCAACATTGGCGGTCTTATCTGGTACGCGCGCATCACCGACGTCAATGGCGTTGTGTGGTCGCAGTTATTCGTCGGCGCTGCGGAGTCAGTCGGAGAGGCGACGGTCCAACTTTCTCTTCTCGACATCTGGTTTGAGCACCAGACCGGTAGTGTGCTCGGTATTTACACCTTTGCAACGGCCATTGGAACCTACTTGGGACCTCTGATTGGTGCCAACGTGTCTAGCCATCTCGGCTGGCGTTGGATCGGTTGGTTGGGCACCATCATCTGCGGCGTCAGTCTGATCGTGCTCTTCTTCGGGCTTGAGGAAACGGAGTTCAACCGCGACAGCTACTTGACTAGTGACATTGATCACGCACCACACAGCGCCCCGATCGCAGAGAAAACTTCAGAGAATGGCTCTCATGGAAAGGATACAAGCGCAAATGATGCGACTCAGAAGCGCAGCCAGCTTGTGGAGGAACACACTAGTCACGATGTTGATCTCGGGCGGACTGAGACCGCCCGGCACCGTGCCTCTGTTTCCTATGCCCGGCCCAAGACCTACTGGGATAGGATTCGCATCATCACTCCTGCACCCAATCTCCAGGGTACCGGCGCGAAACAGTACTTCCACCGCCTCTGGCACACCCTCCGCGTCTTCACCTTCCCCGCCGTTTGGTACGCCGGCTGGCAGTGGGGTCTCCAGAATATCTGTCTGACGTTCTATCTCACCGTACAGGAGGACTGGTGGTACGGAGAGCCTTGGAACTACACGCCTGCGCAAGTTGGGAACATGAACCTACCGACCCTCATTGGCAGTCTGATTGGTTGCGCGTACGGTGGCTACGGCAGTGACAAGTTCATGCAGTGGATGATCAAGCGAAACAAGGGCGTCATGGAGGCTGAGTTCCGTCTCTATCTCATGGCGCTATGCACCATTATCTTCCCAACAGGCATGTGGCTCTTTGGAATTGGATCAGCACGTGGATGGGACTGGCCCGTTCCGTATGTTGGACTCGGCTTCATTGGCTTTGGCTATGGATGTGCCGGAGACTTGAGCTTGGCATACCTTGCCGATGCTTTCCCGTGAGTTAAGACAACACCAGCATCCGGGCTCTTCAACTAATGTCTGTGCAGGGAAATGGTTCTCGAGGGCATGGTGGGCGTTGCAGTGATCAACAACACGATCGCCATGGTCTTCACTTTCGTCGCTAGCTACTGGCTCGATACCGGCATGGAGAACTGCTTCATCGTTCTTGGCGTCCTGAGTTTTGTTATCATGGGTACCAGCTTGCCCATGATCATCTATGGCAAGAGGTGCAGACGCTGGGCTAAGGACAGGTACTTGAGGTTCATTGAAATCCGTGATGGATTTTCCAAGTGAGCCGGTAAATCAGCACTTGGGGACATTGTCAATATGCAGCGCAAGGCACACGATCACCTCTGATGATGCTGATTGGGACTAAGATCATTGTGGACTGTCTGTGGGGGTGGAGAAAAGTTGGCTTCCGTTCGAAACACGATATTTACTGGTTTTGACGCTAGATGCGTAGGGTGTGAGTGGAGTAGGAGGTATCCTGATGTTTCCTTTAGTCATACAAAGATTCACACTGGGGTTCTACTGGAACTCGTTCTGCGAAGGATTCCTGTGTGAATTTTTATATGACTAAAGGAGACATATGGAGCCCTTCTACTCCATCCACACCCTACTTACCTACGTATCTAGCCGCCCCTATCAACTGTTCTTCGTTATACCGGTACCTGAGTCCACAACATAATCAAGAGCAAGTTGCGAAGTCAATTGATGATACATATATGAATCTAATGTAACATCGACTCCAGCCACGCGACTGCCTCAGCATCATAGTCTGAGGGATACGCCATGTGGGCAGTGAGGTTGCCTGTTCCGCGAGCATCGCAGACTCCGTCGTGATAGTTGCAGTAGTCATGGACTCTGTCGGCGTAAAGGTTGAATGCAGCAAGCTGCTTGGCTGTCCGAGGGTATTTCTAAGAGGGTGAAGTTAGTCGGTGCGTTTTCAAGTTCAGCGAATTAGACGATACACACCCCTGTGGCGTCAAAGGCGGACGCGTTGCCTACGTTGTAAGTCTGGTTCGGCATGTGCCGAGGGTTCCCATAGAGAAGGATCGCCGCAACTGAACGATTATCTGTTAATGTCTACCAACTTTTGATTGACCACTTGAATTCTTACTGTGTTGGCCGACTGTGGATGAGTCAATTGAAGGCTGGGTCAAATTGCCCAAGATCCCGTTATCGCCACCTCCGGCCAAGATATCTCCCAGAACCATCGCGCCTTGCGAATAACCCAGGAGGACGATCTTTGCCTTGGGGCAAGATTGCGCGTATTCAGTGATCTGTTTCGCGCCATTCGAAACCCCTTGGAAGTAGCTGTCGCTCCCGGTCTCGTCGGTGGCGGGATATACAATATCTGCGTAGTTGCTGTTCGGGAAGGCTTCCATCAACGGGTCGATGATTGTAATAAGGCTCCCAGGGTAAGACAGGGTCGTGCCGCGAGCCTCAAAGTAGTGAATATCGGCGCAAGTGGTGTTGACATCCTGACGAGGGAGGAGAGCAGTCGATTCAACTAGGATTGGCAGAGCCAGTCCGATGGCTGCCACTTTGCTGAGGAAAGACATAATAGGATGAAGGCTTCAATAGTCGGAAGGCTCACGATCTTCTTGGAGCGATTTGGAGTGATTAAATCATTGATGGTCTCTTTATATCATCACGGTGGTAGCTGAGGCCGCGTCATGGCGGATAGTCGGCCTCTATGAGAGGACCCTTACATCTCTAGTGATTGTAGACAGCTCATTATTAGATTAAAGATCCTCGTAGTTCTGTGTCGCCTGAGTTGCACGGATCAGGTCAGTTGTCTCCGAGGTTCATTCCGTTGTGGGGCAAGTCCGAGGTCGATCTCCCCGGATGAGGTCTCATTGGGCCTGGCTTCATCGATCAGGACCAATATACCGGTAAGTTGCCAGAAGCGTGGGGAATCAAGCTTCACTATCCGGCAGCGGTGAATGTTAGATGCGTGAAGACCGATACCGCTGCATGATTACTTATCATAACCGGTGTCTGTGGTGTCACTCAGCCAAAGATCAGGGGCATCGGAGTTATCTAAGCCCGCAGGAGAAACATGCGCATGCACATTTGATCTCATTCAACAATGGCGATGATTTAACGGATGAAAGTTTCGATTACAATTATTATTAGCACCCCTAATTTAAATATCTCAAGCCCTCCACAAGAACATCCAAGCTCCAACTCTACGACGCGTACTCGGCAACGATGGTATCGGCGACCTTCTCAACCAGCTGGTGAATCCACATGATGGGGAAGAACCCAGGCAGTCTGTTGCAAGCGCTCAAGTCCGAGACACGTAAGCCATCGATGCCCCTCACTCGCAACTCGCCGTCCAAGACAGCCATCGGGTCGTCGTCGCGGCCGATGGGAGCCGAGCACGCGGCGTGATGGCCCCAGTTCTCGTCGCGAATGAACTGGTCAAGCGCATCGCCCGTGACATCAGCGCCGGGCCACACCTCTTCAAAGACTCCATCGAAAATCTCTCCAAGCCCAGAGGCGAGTGAGCCGTTGCTGCCAGAGAGCACACCGCCAATCGGCAGCACGTTCTCCATGACACGGCGAGCGTACTCATATCCCTCACGGATGGCCGTCAGATCCTTGGCCGCGTCTTTGTCGTTGTTGAACCTCTTGAAGTTGATCATAGGCGTGTCGCGTGGGTCCGTTGAGCGGAGGGTAACAGTGCCGGCGTTGTTGCGCTGGTGCGCTTTGAGGATGATCCAAGCCCAGTGGTTCGAGTCGGCGATGGCGCCCTGCGACCAGCCTGGGTAGTAGCCGGTGAAGTTGGCTGGTCCACCAAGGATGATGACGTCGGGCTCGCCGCGCTCCGTGGTTGTCGAGTTGCGGATCATGGCGATGGCGATACCGTTGGAGGCATACGCGCCGCGAGTAGTTTGCGTAGTGCCGTCGACAAAGGTTTTCATACAAGGATCGAGTTCCGGGTCCGGATGCCATGTGCACTTCTCGGTGAGTGCGAATGAGGTTGGGGTCTTGGAGACCATGGTCTGCTCGTAGCGATCTTGGAGGTTGGTGCCAACTCCTGGGAGGTTCAAAACGACATCGATGCCAAGAGACTCGAGTTCTTCGCGAGGTCCGACGCCTGACAACTTGAGAATCTGGGGCGTGTTGTAGGCGCCGCCTGCGACGATGACTTCCTTAGTTGCTGTGACGTGGCCGGTACCTGATGGCTGTGCGGTCCTGGAGCGCGGGTCGGCACGGTAGAGCGCTGCGCCAGACATATAGTCGACACCATTTGCGCGAGGCTTCTCGCCAGATTTATCGAAGGTGACTTTCGTGGCGAGCGTTTCAAGCATGATGTCAAGATGATACTTCCGGCTGCCGTCGGAGTTGGTCGCAAGAGCGGTGCCAACAATCAAATCGTAGACTCCACCGCGTCTCGAATCTGAGCGCATCACCAGCGGGACCTGATATACTTCAGGAACCATGAGTTGACCGGGCGCATTGATATCTGATGTCAACACACTGGCGAGATAAGTCGCGGTGGCCGCGACTTCTCCGATGATTGTCTTGCCAAAAGCCGTGCAGGCCGCCAAGAGTACAGAGACGATCTTGATGTCAGTCGCGGCGGTGATGAGCGAGGTGTATCGCATCGGATACCAACCTGAGGAGCCCGAATTGAGCGAGTGTGGCTGGTAGGCTACGTTGGTAACCCGGTTGAGGTACTGTCTCATATTATCCGACGCGTATGAATCATCACCAGTGAGCTCAGCCATGTCATCCCAGTCCATGTCGTAGGGCTGCAAGCTGAACAGGGCATTATGACGAGAGCACCCGCCAAGAGCCCCGGTACGCGGGTAAAGAATGCCAAGCGGCTCGGCGTTCTCGGGGATCTGATCGGGCGTCGCGGCGGTGCCAAGGTTGCCTGTGGCATTATACGCTGTCCAGTATTTGCCCTCGGTGGTGTTGTAGGTCATCTTGGAATCGCGCTTGTCAAGCTCTGTGTCGGCGTATTTGTTGACGTAAAATTCCCAAGCCAAGCTCCAGTCTTCCGTCGAAGCCAGGTTCATGGCTGGCACGGATTGGATCAACTCGAGACCACCGTCGCCGCCGGCCTCGATAAGCAGCACCTTGAACCCGGCGATGGCCAAGTTCGAGCACATATGGCCGCCTCCCGGGCCGGAGCCGATGCAAACAAAGTCGTACTCATCGGTTGTGTTTTGGGGAAGGTTGTGGTCGTACTGTCGCTTAGTGTTGATGAAAGGGTTGTGTCGGGGCAGTCCCATGACCGCCTGGGCGAGGAGGACGCAGAGTGTGAGGCGCATCGTGAGGTACCGGGGATCCCCTCGGGCAAAGAACGACTACGTGACTTGTTTCAGCGATGTTTCTGGGAATAGTCCACGGTAAGAAGCCCTCGTCTCTGTTTTTGTATCTTTTCAGTAAGAGGGGCGGAAACTCAATGCCGAACCATTCTTCTCCTTTCTCAATTTGATCTTTTGTCAACAGGGGTAGTAAGGCTGCGATGGGGTAACCGACGATCTTTCCTCAACAACCCCCGGTGGGTAACACTGAGAGTTGAGAAACGGGTAGCACGGGCGGCTGCAAGGACGTTAGATCTAGCCAAGTCGAGCAAAAATGACGAATCTCGGTCCTGGATCATAGGGAAAATTGGAGCTGCCAGATTAAGATGCGCGCAACTAGACAACCCACTCGCCCTGAAGCATGCGGCGGCGGCCGACATGCCGCACGTCTACAATTGTTATCATTGAAGCTTCGACTCAAAATCAACATCGAGTGCAGCTATAAAAGCTCAAATTATATGAAAGCCACTCGTAGTACAATTGGTTTTCGCAAGGCGCCCGCATATCTGCCCGCTCCGACAATCAAGGAAGAGCAGCACGTCCATGGTACAGGTTTGCTCTCCGCACCGCGCTCTGAGCAAATCAAATTAACGGTAATGATCGGCAAGGTATAACATGGCTATCCGAAATAAAAAGCCTAGTCGTTGGACGACGTGTTACGCACAGGAAGTATTCATCGAAGTTGATATGTTGTTGCCAACATCTGCGGTCGGCGGTCGTTGATGTTCTCCGAACGACTAAAATGAAGATACAACCTTCCTTTGAGTTTCGCCCACGGCTGTCTCAAATAAAGTCATTGGTTGTTACGCTGGAATTGTTGAGACAGGGCCGTTACCAGATTGGCGATGCGCCTATTCGCATTCCTGCTCAGAACATTTGCATCGATTTATTCTCGTTGAGCCGAATGACTCTTTTTCCTAAAGAAAAAGCGCAAGCTGAAGATCCCTGAAATTGCATGCCTACCTAGTAAGCTTAATGTGGTAAGTCAAAGCACCCACTTCTGGCCCACCCCTGCTTCTGGCCCACCGAAAAAATGATGCCCAGCCACCGACGTTCTAGATAACCCCCAACTTCAAATTATCACCGCTTTTCTCAACCTTTTCTAAATCGCTTCATTTACTCAGGATGCATTTTTCCTCGCCTAATGGCTCAGTATACCGAATTTGAAGTCCATCGGGCGCTTGCCGACATCGC